>NC_090873.1:14066133-14098633 GCF_036669935.1 Montipora foliosa | reverse complement strand
GTACTGCTAAATGATGACAGATTCAAGCCTGTCAACACTCCAACCACCCGGGCAAGAGCAGTGGAGATGGAAAGGCTGCATGTATTAGCAAGTCAGTGTCGTCAGGGGGAACCTTTAGCACCAGCATATAGGGAGGAAACTTTTCTCAGAATGGTTGAGTGGGCTGAGTCGCAAGGTCATCATTAAGCAATTTTTGAAGCAGTCATCCTATTCTAATCAGCCTTACATTATGTCACTGAAGGTCTGAATTACCAATCATAGCAATTACAAGGTTAGTTATGCTGCAATTAGTCTGTGTGACTGAGGACCTGAGTGGTCATGCATAACAAATATAAGGCAGTTATGCTAAGGAGCCTGAGTGGCCAAGCATAAGACAGTTGTGCTGCAATTAGCCTGAGTGGCTGAGGGCCTGTGTGGCCATGCACAACAAAATATGAGGCAGTTATGCTGTAATCAGTCTCTGTGACTGAGGGCCTTACGGTGGTAAAGGAGGGATCCCTGTCACAAATTAGGGGCATGTTTTTTTTTTTCAAATCATGATTCAAAAGTTTATTTTTATGGCATTTTTTTTACAAGTAACATATTTTCTGTTGCGAACAGAGCACGGTTAGTGCAAATTGCTCGAGCTAAGTAGCATTAATTAGTCCTAAATTTCTTAGAAATTGGTCATGTTTTTTTCAGATATCCCTCACAACAATAATTATGTTTGAATCTGGTGAGTTTGGAGATACCTACAAGGGTGAATGATCAGCGAATTTTTTCACATTTAATTGTAAAATACAGTAAAAATGATTAATTGCACTTCGTTGACAACTTGTAACAGGAGTCTGTTCAAACAATAGCAACATTTTCTGTAAGTTGTGATACGTACGTAAGCTACCATTACATTCTCAATTTTCAAGAAAATTTAGTCAAGATTCATGATAAACAAAACAATAGGAACGTGGATCACGCAAGACTATCAATAATTCACAGATCACAAGCACATTTCAGCTCTTTTTATATGTAATGCACCTTTTCTTTTCTCGAATGATGCCTCGTGCAGAACCCCTTTACCACCTTGTTGCCATGCATAAGACGTTATGCTGCAATCAGCCTTTGTGGCTGAGGACCTGAGTGGTCATGCATAACAAAAATAAGGCAGTTATGCTGCAATCAGTCTGTGTGACTGAGGGCTTGTGTGGCCATGCATAACAAATTGCTATGCTATATCAGTCTATGTGGCTGATAACCAATTCCCAATGGTTTAGCAAGTGGCCTTCATGGCCATTAGGCCATTCTGGTTTCTGTTTCTGACTAAATATGTCTGCAGATAGCATGTCAGGTGATATGTGATGACAAACATGTTATGTAAGATGATAGAAATTCATGTGAAATAAAGATTGCACCATGATTTCAAGTCGGTATTTGGTTCTAATTACCCATTGTGTTACATGTACATTATTTATGTCAATATGTTAACATGTTAATAAGTAGGTTCCAACAAAATCCTTTTGAAGTCCATGGTATGGTTATATTGATTTTTTTTCCAAGAGAATTCATTTTTGTGCAGTGTCTACCCAGATGTATTTCTGGTTCAATTATCTCTTGGGAATTGGCCTCATATTATGTTTGCATCTTTGATTTGGGCTTAATTAAAGATATTCACAATTCTTTTAAAAGGTCAAAATAATTTTTGGGCTTTATACATTGAGGACAATTTAATGCATAGAATGTACTCCAAGTCAAAAAGCAAAGTTCTCAAATAAATAGATACCTTTACAATAATTATTGTGACATCTATATATTATGGTTCTCAATTTCAGCAAGTGTGAAGTAAAATTTGAGACCATTCAATAAATTTGTCAATGAAGTCACAAATCCAACAAGAAGTTAAGTTGGAGACATTTAGCCTGGCAACAATGAGTGAAGGTGGTGCCTTCATGAGACCCCCGCCTTCATGTGCGGATAATATGTGGCGAGGTCAGGAAAAAGATCTTTAAAAAGGCCATGGGGGACCAGGAATCCAGTCTCATTTGGATATGTATTTTTCTATTTCATTACCACAGTGCCCTATTGAATTAATGGTGATTAGTGCTCACACTTAAGAGTAAATAGTTGTTATTATGCTTGAATATGATTAAGTCTATCAGGACATTCATGTCACCTTGTATGTCATCCTCATTTGTGATCTCACAGTCCTGTTATCTCAATAACTTCTTATTAATTATTCAAAATAATGATTGGTCACACATAAAATTGTCGTAATCTGGACAGAATGTCACACAACAAAAGACTACCGGGGTATGTCATTCAATTGGTGAAGAACAGATGAATAAGATATCACTGCAGCTAATCTTCAGCGCTAGGCCCTGGGAATACCAACTGGCCCCTGATGTCTTGCTTCGCCCTTGTGTGGCAACAAAATCTTATAATTGTTCAATACTTCCTGAGCTTTTATTTGTTAGAGAATTTGTCATATAGCATTGCCTGCATTCAAACACCAATTATAATCAACCTTTGATGCATGTATACCAGCAACACTTTAGATCAAAATGTGACTTGCACTGATAAACAACTTGCATGTGTCCTTGAAGAACATTTCCAGTTGTGAATTAAGTTGAATTTGACTTGAAATCGAAAACTTTATAATAAAAACACCTAGTTCGTTACTTTCAAAACAGACATGTATTAAAAGAAATAATACATATATATTTATCAAGCTTTTTGATAGTTATTGATGATGTTTAGTGGTCACCAAACATTGTATTTATAATTCATCACAAGTATGCATAGCAATAAATGTTTTGGTCATACTGTACCCAGTAAAAGACATTGAACCTGTTTCAGAAGCAAGAGTAGTTTAAAAATACATATGTGACACTTATTGCTAAAGCAAATCAAAAAACAAGTTTGTGTATCTAAACATCCTAGAACAAGAAGAGCATTTGTTTCTCAATATCTGTACACACTGTTTAGAACAAGTGAACATGTCTTGCTCATTTCATTGATAGTCTCCTTTGCAGCTGGTTTGTAAACTGTGTGTTTGCAGCAATTTAAAGATCATTTCAAGTCTGTACTGTGCACATGCTCTTATTCATTTAAGGGGATGGCTCTTAACTATCAAACTGTTGCTATGGAGCCCTTCAAATAATCACTTCTCAATACCCTTTTACTCTACAGTTACCATTTTCTGTCAATTGTGTTCAGTTAATGAAAAATGATGGGATGGTTCCCATCCGGTGAAAAAACCATGTCTATCTTTGTTTCCTGTTTTTCACAGAAATGCCCAGCAGAGGACTGGGACTAGTTGCACATGCACACCCTGATTGAAGTGATGTCAGATTTCCATTCAAAAAGTTATTTCACAGAACCTCCAATGCAATCTTCTTGCAGGGTTCTTTGACTAGAAAGTTCCCTTATATAACCATTGTCTTTCTGTAGTTACATGTCAGTGTCATCCCCCTTAATGTGTCTCAAAATGAAGCAGGTTGCAAGTAATTATTACTTATCTGTTTTGCTCTCATTGAAAGAGACAACTTTATAGGGGTAACAAGCATACGAAATGTCAAGCATTTCAAATGTCTCAAAAATAACGTAACTAAAAACACTTTCTAATAAATAAATCTCAACTACAAAATACCCTACCCTCATATCTTTGGAACCCAAACTTGTACAGAAACACTGTCTGACTATGTTATTACAACCAAAGAGGTTTTCAAGACTTTTTGAGTGAGAACCACAACATTTTCAAGGCTGCTGCCTAAGAAAATTTTAAAGGGGCCCTCAGAGCTAAACGCTGAGAGCTTAGGAGCCCAATGTATGAAGTGAAAGGTGTTGCTGTGAAAAATTAAGGCGCCCAGAGCTATTCTGTGGGAGCCCCAGGCTACCGGGCTCCTGTTAGGCAACAGCCTTGATTTTGATATGTTGCGTGACCAGAACAGAATGAAGCCTAAAACTCGAGCAGTGTACACATCTGGATAAAGGAAACGCTACTGACGGTGAGTGATGGCCAAGGTCCAAAACTCTTCAAATTATTATTATTATTTTTTTCAAATTGCATTATTTTAATGCACACTTGGGGCCTAGGGTGAGTTGTGCATGCACAATAACAATTTTTGAATTACACATTTCAGGTGCAACCATTATTTTAAATTACACAAGTCAGTCACTGTCAAATGAAGAAAGAAAGAAAAAAAAACACAAAAATCCATTGGCAACAATGCTTAGTCTGTAGTGTAGAAGGACCCCACTTAATGTAGGTTCACGTCGTACAAATAGCAGAACCATGAACAGAGTCCACAAACAACGTAAGATCAAGCAAAGAAAGGTTTTAAAAAAACCACAAAACAGCGCGTGACCAAAAAATATATTTCGCAAAATTCCGAGAAAATCTCTTCAGCTTCTCAATCAGTACACTGAGGTAAACCCGAATTTTCCATAAAACAACATACTTTGCAAAAAGACTAACTCGGGTAACTTTGTTCAGCATACTCGGGTGACTCAGTGTAAGTATTGTCTATAATTAAGAGAGTTTTGATGTCAGGCAAAAAGACAGCCAAGTTGGATTCTGTTTGTACGTCGAACTATGACGTTTTCAGTCTTGTTTTTAATAGTGATTGTTGAATAGAAAATGTCTTGATTTTCCAACCTTTGTAAACTCTTCGTTCAGTTTTGATCATTCCAATCATCACAACCTGAATAAATACCATAACAGATTTCCCATATTGAAATGTTTGTTGCATGAATTAGCCTTTTGTCCTTACGAAAACCTTGTAATTTTCGCGACTTTTGTTGCTGTCCTCAACAGGGCGTTCGTACTTTTACGACTTTATCCCCCAGGCGTTTGTTGTGAGAAAAATAAATGACGTCAAGACGCAAATGGCACTTCCTTCCCAGGTTATTATATCCTCATCTTCGTTGCCTGATCTGGGGAAGAGGGTTCGAGTCTACAAATTATACTACTACTACTATTGATCCGTATTAAAAGTCAGAACGTCAGCACACCAAGGTTTACAAAATTCTCAGGTATGGTGACAATGGACCCAATATTAAGTGAAATGCAGCTATTTACAAATGTCAAAATTTACATAGAAATGTATGGCCATCCGTACGCTGCGTCCGTTTGAACAAAAATTGCGTTCATAACTGCGAGGATCATAGCTTCATTTGAAACATTTAATTCTTTGTAAATTTGGATGTATTTAAATGGCTGTATCTCAATCAAAATTAGCCCGATTATCGCAAAACTGTGTGCTCTTTCTGACTGAGGATAATAGTTGCTAATCCCATAATTTACATATTCCTAAGTCCTCTCCAGCTTGAAGATCGCAGCCTGAGCGGCAGGTTAGTTTTTGTTCGATTAAGACAACTAAATGGACGGAGCTTTGGTACGATCATCGAAGCTATCAAAACGATGATGAACTGCTTTGAACATATATCTGCGAAGTGGAAGAAAACCGGAAATTTGTGGTGGTGGACAAAACACTGACCCCAGTTCATGGACTACCCTAAAATGGGCTAACCCTTAAAACTAACATTTCGAATGAGTGCTATTGAAAGAAGTGAATTCATTATAAAAATTAATTACACTTTCATTGCACATACCTACCTTTTTCTTTTCGTGCACATGGTACTGTCAATGATGTAATCGACCATCACAACAATAACATTATTGAAAGTTGACCTTTTTAAAATGGCTGCTTAGACTTAAATACTGTTGATCAACACTTTTTAAAATGGGTGTTTGGTATTTGGTAAGCACTGTTTGAGACGTTGCTTACATTGTGCATATAGACAAACAGTACTCATTTGAAATAGTATTTATAGGGTAGTCCGTTTGGGTAATCAATGGACTGGGGGTCAGTGTTTTGTCCAACACTGGAATTTATAGCAGGCTCGCATAGTCAGGTTAACTTGACAGTAGAATTGGCTAGTTTTTATTTCGTTTCCCAGACTAAATGCTGCTCAATTGCTTAATTTCCTTGACAGCAGTACTCATCCATTATGGATGTAATGATGTCTACTGTCAGGGGCACCCAGAGACGGCTTTCTCTCAAGTGCTTTGAACACTCTTCTAAGTTCTTCAAAGTACTTTTAAAGCTTTGTAGGTTCATTTTAGGCCACGTTATAAATTTCTTTTCTGTTCTGTGTTTATTCTAGGGGAGCTTGAAGGCTCTCAAATTTATGACAGGCCTTCTGATATTACGCGATGGTGCGATTTCGCACAATCGACCTCAAATCGCATCCGATCGCACAATTCACGAAATATCGCATAATTCATAAAGGACGCACAAAATTCATAAAATGAAAAATTTACTGTGACTGTTACATGAATAGCTAACCTTAGGCCTAATTAGGCCTAAAGAAACGTTTTTAGGCCTAAGGAGGCCTAAAGAAACGTTTTTAGGCCTAATTAGGCCTAAGGTTAGCTATTCATGTAACAGTCACAGTAAATTTCAATCTGCAACCTGCAACCTGCAACCTGCAAAACTAACCTGCCGAGCCTGAGCACGAGCATCCATTGTTCGATTAAGACAACTAAATGGACGGAGCTTTACGATCATCGAAGCTATCAAAAGACGATGAACTGCTTTGAACATATATCTGCGAAGTGGAAGGAAAACCGGAAATTTGTGGTGGTGGACAAAACACTGACCCCAGTTCATGGACTACCCTAAAATGGGCTAACCCTTAAAACTAACATTTCGAATGAGTGCTATTGAAAGAAGTGAATTCATTATAAAAATTAATTACACTTTCATTGCACATACCTTGTTTATTTTCGTGCACATGGTACTGTCAATGATGTAATCGACCATCACAACAATAACATTATTGAAAGTTGACCTTTTTAAAATGGCTGCTTAGACTTAAATACTGTTGATCAACACTTTTTAAAATGGGTGTTTGGTATTTGGTAAGCACTGTTTGAGACGTTGCTTACATTTTGCATATAGACAAACAGTACTCATTTGAAATAGTATTTATAGGGTAGTCCGTTTGGGTAATCAATGGACTGGGGGTCAGTGTTTTGTCCAACACTGGAATTTATAGCAGTCTCGCATAGTCAGGTTAACTTGACAGTAGAATTGGCTAGTTTTTATTTCGTTTCCCAGACTAAATGCTGCTCAATTGCTTAATTTCCTTGACAGCAGTACTCATCCATTATGGATGTAATGATGTCTACTGTCAGGGGCACCCAGAGACGGCTTTCTCTCAAGTGCTTTTAACACTCTTCTAAGTTCTTCAAAGTACTTTTAAAGCTTTGTAGGTTCATTTTAGGCCACGTTATAAATTTCTTTTCTGTTCTGTGTTATTCTAGGGGAGCTTGAAGGCTCTCAAATTTACGAGGCCATTTTTTGTATAGTTCACAAAAATCTCATTGTATACTTTCCAAAGTCTGCAGCTGGTATATTTTGATACTCCTAACACATTTTTATCAATCTCGAAATAAAGGAAGAAGTGTTAACTTTTTCAGATCATGAAAGTTCTATTTGAAAATTCCCTAAAGAAAATCCTAGATGATTTACGGCCTATCAAACAGATACTTTAGCAAATCGTTCCTTTAGTTGCCCCTGTACTGTAGCTTGCAACAGGATTTCCATACAGCCTAGCACATTAATTGTGCAGACAAGTTACTGGTGGTCTTGGGATGTACATGTCAAAAAATATGGGATTTGCTCCATCTTACAATTAATCCTTTTATCTTGTTAAGTAAATTTTTCCCAATTAATCAACACACCCATCAATAAAGATACTTAATAGGGGAACTAAATTAGCCAAACTAATTAAAGTTGCAAGCCATTAAGGACTGTGTAGTATAATTTTTCTTCAAATACAAACAAAAAAAGAAAAATCAAAGGCCAGTAAAAACAAATAGTTAACAATTATTTCGTGAGGTTTCTGTGATATGCAGAATGATCAAGGTAGAGGTTACAGTTATGAACAGGAAATAGAAAAAAAACTATATGAGGTAATATGCTTGTTCTCTCCATTATTCTGGGTTACTTTTACTTACTTGTGTGAGAAATGTTGGAAACTTGACCAACTAGTAAAGTTTTTTTGCCATAATTGTTTGTCATCTCGCAATCTGATTGGCTAATCATGCAATGTAATAGCCAATCAGGAAAGCCCATTTTGGAACAAAAACCAATCATATTGTAAGAAAGTTATAGACAACGCTTGCTCTTTCTTCGTGTCACGATTTTGGTCACTCTAAAATAAAGACTTTCTTTGCAGTTGGATATTGTGGTAAAAAACTAATTGAAAGTGGTCCACCATTGTCTCCACTCTTATCGACAATGATGTTTGTCATCACAGTGGTCAAAATTTGTTCTGGACTCACTCAGCTGGGCATCGTAAGTCAACAACATTTTGACCACTGCAATGACAAATATAGTTGTTGGTAAGGGTAAAGACAACGTTGAACCACTTTTGATATGTTAAGTTTTTTCAGAAACCCATAAGGGTTGAAACGTGTAACGCGCGTTCACAGCTTCCGAATATTCAGTGTGAACTGATCGGTTGAATGTTTCAGTGCTAAGTACCATATTTGGAAACCCCTAGCTCTTGTTGTTCCAAATATGGTACTTAGCAAATTGAATATTCGGAAGCTTGTTTCCCAGCACACAAGGGGCCGTTACACGTTTCAACCCTTATGGGTTTCTGGTTTTTTATATAACACAATTTGTGCTAGTTTTCCTTGTCTGTCAATTGTAATATTAGTCATCTACACTGAATTACAAGAGTGATTAAAGAATTCACTAAGACAGAAGTTGCAGACTTTAATGGCACAATATTATGAGCGGAAGGAGATTTACAATGCAAAACAATGGAAACACCTTACAAGGCACTCACATTTAATTTCCTGTTTTTAGTACAAAAGGGAGTAAAAATCAAAACTACTTAAGCTCACATGTACAGCATTCCTAACAACCTACTGACAAGATATGAAATATACCAGTATTCATGGCACAAAGAGCTGTTCTATTTAATTTTTGGTGTCTTTCTGAAAACAATGTATCCAAACTTGAAAAAAACTGGCCAGTTCTTAATCTTTGAAGTTTCAATTCATTTCTATCACCTCTTTCCTTAGCCACGAACAACAACAATTAGTTTCAGTGCACTTTAATGGTCGTTGGCAACAAAACCACAGCATTATTATGTGGTTTTCATTGCTCCAAGGACTTCTTTTAGTGTTTTGAAGTTTGATTAAAATAGTGTGACACTGCCCCTTTAAGCTCAATGTGAAAACATGTTATTAACCTTTGCCTAATTAAGAATCCCATTAGAATCAGACTGTTGAAAAAAGAAAAAAGCAGGCTTAAATGAAGTGTGCAAAATTAAGGAGGCTCGAAAGGGTTTTCACCTGATTTTGCATCTTTACTTGTTTATATCTCTGCTTCTGTACAGTGATTTTTCTTCATTTTTTGCATGTTAGCTTACATTACATGTTAACAAAAACGAATTATTTCTCTGAAAAACTGGCCTACAGAGATTGTTTTCACTATCGCATTTTTTTCAAAAAAGACAATATAATATGTTGATTTTAAGGCTCAAAGAAATGCCTAATATCATTTGCCATGATAACATTATTTTGGAGGAAAATATGTGAGAAATTGTAGGATGGGTACTTAACATCCTGGCCAAATTTCACCTTCATATGATTACCCCAACTGTATCTAAGGACAGAATATGTCTATTTGTTTGAAAAAAGGAGAAACTATTTCGAGCCTCCTTAATCATTGTAATTAATGTCACTTAAAATATAAATTATAATATATTAACATAATTAAGCCTTTTATATCTATAATCAGTAACAGAAGGATGTTACTGATTATAGATATAAAAGACATTTTTTCCCTTCGCGGGCTCATCTTGCTTTTCTGTTGGGAGAAAACATATATACCAGAAAATATGCATTAGAAGTTGCAACAGTAAAAGTTTGTAAATTACTTGCATAACACTTGACAACATTGGACTTGATACAAGAGTACATTAATGTCACAGAATGGTATTGCGTATGAAGTTTGGAAATCAGGCAAACCCAATGCAATACCAGTAATTGACCCAAGGTAATATCCTTAAGTGATATAGTAAAGGTCAAAGGTGGAACAAATTATTCCAAATTTAATTTTGAAGTATTATGCCAAGTAACATTTTTAGGGTTGTTCTTAGGATTTCTATCAAGAAGATAAAAAACAACATTAGGAGATTATGAAGTTGGGTGATAATTAATTTACATCACTACTTGACTTCCATCAAAATATCTGGAAAATGTTCCTGGATAGATGGCAAAAGTAACTGATCTCTGATATTACTGCTAATCAGGTTTTATTGTATTTATTGGTGTGCACACCAAAGCAATTTATGTATAGTACTGTAGCAATAGATCGTATTTTCTCGTTGAAAGACAGTTAAACACACACTTTCCGGTTGTGAAACCTGTTTATGGACTCTATTTATTTTATAATCTCATTTTCATAAATTTTGAACTCAATACCTTGTTGTTTGGCTGCCTTCTGCTGAGGCCTGGGCCTGGGGTGGGACACAAAGACTTTTTGTGCCCCCACCCCCTACAGCGATAACACTGTAATTTTTCCATTTCTATATGAAAGTACAAATAAGAGTAAAGATTAACCCTTTGACGCCCAGGCCGGCCTGAACCAGCCATACTTAGTATTTTACTCTGTCTAACGCCAGAGTTTTTTACTCTGTCCAACGCCACACAATTTTATTTGTCAATGGGGAACCCCTGGGAGTGAGTGGGTTCATCACAATGTCCCCATTAATCCTTTAACTCCCAAGCCGGCATGAACCAACCCCACTTAGTATTTTGCTCTGTCTAACAACAGACGATTCTACTCGTCAATGGCAAATCCCCGGGAATCAACGGCTTGATATTTATGTGTTGAGTAAAAACAACTTCATGATACACTTAGTCTTACCTCCTTCCTTACTTGGGCAGACTTTGGCCATATGGCCAAAACCCTCACAATTGTAACATCCTATAAAGTGGTGGCATAGGTTATTAATGATGTTAACTGGACCGAGAGGACTCAAATTTGGTACGTAATCATAACAGTGATTAACAAGTTCACACCACCACACTATGGGAGTCCAATTTCTTTCATCACGAGTGTGATAATAAAAACACAAGGAATTAGATGATTTGAAGTCCTGTTGCCAATTAATAGTATGTATAACAAACAAAAAAGATCAAGTGAATAGGAAAAAGAAATATTCTTTCTCAGTCTATGAGATGCCATAAAAGGGACTTGTTTAAATTCAACTGCCCTCTTGCAGTGTGCACAATGACACACTTACAGTGCAAATACGCTGTCCTATTAATGCTAAAATCACATTTGAGAAATTTGTAGCTATGTTTTACGTAACTACATATTGTTTTACAACAATTGCTTGCAATCTCCCAATCGCATATAGGCCTTACTCTATACCTAAAGCATATCCAGTGGAATTATGAAATGTACAAAATCAAATGAATTAAGCTTACTCTTTTTCTTTCCTCTGTTGCTGCTTGTTTCTGCAATATAATGGACGTAATCATGAGATGTTATTACAGGATAATGAGACAAAAATGTAATTTGATCATGTTCATAAAAAAGACACTTGCCATTATTCAGCTTTCTCCTTCTGCCATCAGCAAAATAACGGAGATAATGATGCAAAATTTAGATTACGGGCCCTGTCAGAAAATACCGGGTTATTTCTGTCATCGCTAGAGCGATAGCATTTCTAGAGACTTAATTGTCCAATCTACTTTCACTTGAGCAAACAAGTTTGACAGGAGGATTATTCAGACCTCTTTCACAATGGCTGCCAAATAAAATATTCCATTGTTTTAATGCTAATAAGCCTTTCTAGCCTTGTTACGACCAGCAAATGTCAGAAGAATATTTCTTTCAAAACAAAGGCAGTAAGTCTAATTAACATAAATACAAAAGAATGTAAAAGTGGTGGCAATTTATGACCTTAAGGTAAATGGTAAAGTCTGCTATGAGCCTAGAAGGCCCAACAGGCTGGCGTTTATCTGCGGTTACTCTAGTATGAAGCGACTAAGAGTACTTCTACTCCCCCCTGGATGGGATGCTAGTCCATCGCAGGGTTACCCCTAGCACTAAATACGCGGGTACCCATTTAAACACCTGGGTGGAGAGAGCCACCATGAGAGTCAAGTGTCTTCCCAAGGAAAACACAGCACAATGTCCTCAGCTACGACCCAAACCCGGACCACTCAAAGCAGAGTCTAGCACACTAACTATGAGGGCACGGCGCCACCCATATAATGATCTTAACTCAATCTTTAAAGACTAGTTAAACTATACCTTACCAAATCCAAAGTAAAACTAAAGAAAAATTTAACTAAACACCATAAGGTTAAAGTCAAGGCAGCACATCTAAAGCTCACTTATCCAGTGGACTACATCCTGAAACGACTACATACAGAAATAAGTGATCAGGTTTTATTTGTAACAGGGCCAGAATAGACCACTAAGCTAGAAAATGAATCATCCATAAAATGAGCAGTTTTAGTTTTTTTTAACGGTCATATAAATTGCACTTGCCATTTCTCCAGTTTCTCTTTCTGTTCTCTGCAATATAATGGAGATAATAATGCGATGTTACATATAGATCACGGGTCTCTCAGAAAATCATATAGTACCAGCATTTCTAAAGACGTAATTGTTAATCAAATTATGTTTGAGCAAACAAGTTTGAAGGGAGGATAATCTAGCAAATGAACAATTTTATCTGCTCTGAAAGACCAGTTAAACAATACCTTACCAAAACCAAAATCAAACGAAAAGGAAATTTGAACAAAAATAACAAGTATTGAGTCACGGCCGCATATCTAAAGCTTACTTACCGGGCGAACCATCTCCAGAAACGACTATGTACAAAAGTGAAAGAAAAATATCCCTTGTTAAATAGAGGCAGATTCTATGCAGTGTAAGATTTTACAACAACACCATGGAAATAAATCCAGAGCAAAACAAAGGACATAAACGCTCTAAGAATGTTTTTCTTACCCGTTTCGTTGTCCTCCCCATCAGACTTAATAGATCGTTTTTCGTGAGAAAAAAATATTTTGTCAACATTAGTTGTTCATGATTAGTGTTTGAAACATTAAACCAAAAGAAATACTGCAGACTGGCTACAAATAGCGCTGATAAACAGTATTCAAGTCTCAGAACCCATTTCAAATAGCGCTGATGAACACTATTTAAGTCTGAGAACCCATTTTAATACGGTTAGCTTTCAATAAATACTGTTTATCAGCGCTATTTCGCTTGTTCATCACGACTACAAAATACAGCAAGAAGCAAAAATGTAGTTACGAGTTCCTTACCACTTGTCTCCCTGACATGGCTGTTTTTCTAAATTACAAAAGTACAACACTGGCTTTGAAAATAATTGAAAATGTTAAAGTTAAGAAAAAATAAAAGTAATGCATTTTTTTTCAGTTTTGGTTTGCCCATGAAAGAAGATGAACAATGGTTAAAACGTTTTGTTACAAGAAACGATAATGATGAAATTCTTTGCGTATGTTGTTACCAATAGGATATTTCTGAACAGAGAAAACAGCTCTCACCTTTCTTTAGCTGAGTTTGGGCTCAAACTGAAAGCTGAAACAGACCCAAGCGCAACCCTCGGGGCGCAATACTCTTTGCAGCGCGCGTTTTCCCGCCATTTCTACACACTGCAAGGCGCCAAATTTCCTGTAGCATCTCCTATGGGCTATGGCTGCATTTCTGCTCCAATGTAGCCCCCTTGAATACCCGGGGTCTTTTTGAGATTCAGTTCCTCTGGAGACGAAGTTGTCTGGGCAGATCACTCAATAGGGCCGTTTGAACGAGAAAAATACTCTGAAACTTCCATGTACATAAGCGATGGATTACGTGAGACGATAACCGCTGGTATAAATGCTCATCTTTCGTTTTCCTGGCTCACATAAGCCGAGCTTTTGAGATGGTTTTACGCAAGCTTGTAATTTCAAGCCGTTTGCGAACTAATACAGGCAATGCAGGAATCAACTCTTGCAATCGGCACTGAAAATAAGGTCAAATCATTTTGAATCAATTCTCTTGACAAGCATTGCGCATCCTTACTGCACATGCATCATTTCTTGCGTAAATAGGATGAGTATGATCTCGTGCATATTCAAACTACTACCGGTTTTTATTTTGCATATTGAACAAAATGTAATTCTGCATGACATATCCAGAAATGAAGAAGTGTTAAAAAATTTCATTATTAACAGAAAATCTCCTTTACTATGACGTATACAAAACATGGACCCCAGGTCCATTGACCAATCTTGTGGACCCGGTCCATGGACCACCCCTATGGACCACCCCTTATTTTGTAAAGTTACAAGCAGATAAATCTTTGGACGAAAGAGAGAAACGATACTCGCACTTTTCTCGACAATTTAAGCTGCATAGGCTACAATCCATACAGACTACCTTTTCCGCAAAAAAAAAAAAAAAAAAAAAAAAAAAATCTGGTTATGACATCAAGTTGCTGCTCTCATTCTTAACAGGAATGTAGAGCTGTTTTTTGCTTTAGTTATCGGCTACTGATTTAAGCAATTGTCTCTTATAGACACCTATATACCATCCATTTCAAATTGGTGGCTCTAAAGGGATTCGTCTATAATCCGCACTTCAAATATACAAACATTTAATTCATCGAGTCCTTCAACGAAACAAACGAGCCCAACAAATTGACCAGTGCGCCCAACCGTCCTCACATCGCAGGGGTCATGGATTCCACCTGAATTTTTCAGGTGTCTATAAGAGTCAAGTTCTGAAAATGTCGAGATTAGTGCGAGGACCACTGCTCTCCCTCTCTCTCTTTCTCTCTCTCTCTCTCTCTCTCTCTCTCTCTCTCTCTCTCTCTCTCTCTCTCTCTCTCTCTCTCTCTCTCTCTCTCTCTCTCTCTCTCTCTCTCTCTCTCTCTCTCTCTCTCTCTCTTTAGATTCATCAATCCGTATTTACTACGCTATTTCTCTGGGACTTTAAAAAAAAAAAAAACTCACTTCAAGCACTATGACTTCACAAGAGTGGAAGCTCTAACTGAAAATGAACAGTATATTACTTAAAAACAAATATCAGTAGCATATTTATCATGATATTTTGATTAAAACCCAAAGAAGGTAGCAAATACTGAAAGCTTGGCACATCAGTCAAAAATTCCGTAAAATTCCTCATTTAAATCGTATTTCAAAGGTCTTCAAGTCAAAGAACATTTCTGCTCAACCCCTCTGGATTACGTTTATTTTTCCTTTTTTTTCCATATTAATTTTTCAGTCAAAATGTTGCTTGAAGGTATGCATTCGACAGCACTTCAAACCTTAAGATTTTTTTGAGATTCCTGGAAAGATTTTGCTCTTTAAATCCCCTAAAAGCAGCGTTATACATATTTTTGCTTTGGGTAACTTCAGCACTTGTTGAGAGGAACTCTTCCGAGCCATTTGTTTGGTAGCCAATGAAATTTCAGGTAATTTATCTCAAAAAAACGATTACGTAGCAAATACCCGTTTTTGGTCGCAAATACCCAACTTCACTGTATTTTTTTTCTCGCTAACATAACGTAAATAAAAAACTTGATAGCGAAGATAGAAACAGTTCACAAGATCGTACTTGTTTTAAAGCAACCGGCCTTAACATAGAAAACTGTTTTTAAGGCTTATTTCATCCTTTTTTGGCCGAAAAATGGACAAAAATCGCGCTTTTAGCATTAAAAATCCTTGAAAGCGCTTTCTTCTAAAAGTAGGCTGAAAACATGTTAAATAAAACTCCTCCAAATCATGTGCATAACCCTTTGTAGTATTTTATGGCATTTTTCGCCAAAACCTGTTTCTCCGCAAATACCATCATTCCCCACCCCTCCCCCCTCCAACTCAGTAGATAAGGAAATTGCGCACTGTGGTCTTCATGCTGGTTTGTCTGCATATTAGGCGGTGACATCTACTTCATTTTAAGTGAAATTAAAGCAGATGAAGGAGCTTCTTTTCCAGTAAATATCCATAACCCGCCACTCCTTATGGATGTTTAGGGTACCATAAAGACGAAACGTATTTCAAATTAAGGTTTGAAGGGAGCCCACAAGTAGGAGCTTGCTTCTCCCCCGCAAGCCCTCTGAGTCAACCTTTGTGTGTTGGACGCCACGAGTTCTTTGGCGCTGCATGCACTGTTTAGAATAGCCAATCAGAATGAAGTTATTGTCAAACAAAGACATAAATAGCAAAAACAATGTACGCAAATTGATGTAAATGAGAGTCTGCTGGTGAGGTGTTACTTTTAAAAATAGAACAATACGCACAAAGGTTGACACAAGGATATAGTGCATAGGGAGGTTCCTAGTCATGGGCTCCTGGGGCCAGTTTCTTGAAAGTCCCGAAACTTTACGTGCCATTTTTGGGTTTCACAATTCCGTTTGTATCTCAAGAACGGAGAGGATTTAAGTCGTCAAACTTAACGGACGTGTTTCTTTAAGTTAGCTTGAAAACAGGTTAATAGATCGGCTTTCCAAAACAAGCGGTTGGCATTTTCACAAATGGCTTTTCGGGACTTTCGAGAAACGGGCCCCTGGGTTTGAAGTGAATTGAAACTACCATGGCGCGTAAATAGCGCAGATATCGTTGACAACACCTATTGTCATTAATAGGCCAACCAGAGCCTCATTGGCTGTCAAACAAAGGGTCTTTGTTTCTGTTGTTGGCACATTTGAATAACAAAGGCGATGTTTGTAAAAAGTTATCTTCCCTATTCAATTCGAATTTCACGTAAATTTTCCAATCTTCAATCTGAAGCCCTAGGCGACAACACACGAGCTTTAATAAAATAACAGCATTGTACCGGCATCGCATAGGTCCTGGGTTCGAATCCCATTGAAGCCACTTGAATTTTCAGATAGTTATAGGGGACACTTGCTTAAATTCTCCAGATACATACGAGGAGCGTTTCTATCAAGAAGATTTGTTAAGGGATGTACGAGAATATAACTTGATGATAGCCGGAGTGGATTAATGTGGCTTTTATTTTTACACGACATGAAGAATATTATATCATTTTGAGGACAAAGTGGCAAATAAAGGACTGAAATGGGGTCGGAGTATGGAAAGTGGGTGGGGAATTTATAGGTATATCCGTTTTCACGCTAATTCTTTACATTACGCCAATGTCCAAATATGGTCATGGTAGCAACCACCGAAGTTTATAATGGTTTTGTTACCAGTTTGTTAGAAAATAAAACTCAATCTTACGTAATTGCCAGAATTTTCGCCTTCTGGACTCGTGCTTTGTCAGCTAAGTGCAACAAGACATTCGACATTACTTCACGTTATACTTGTCAAATGAATCATTGATAACGATAATTAAGGAGGCTCAAAAGAGTTTTCAGGTGATCACCTGCGCGTGAACCACACATGCAGTATTTGTAAGGTGGCCGCACACCGTTTTCGCTTGCGTTCTTGCTAACGGAATGCAGGGTATGCACAACGATTGCAAAACAATAAACATGGTTTCAATACAGCAATCATTTTATTTGCTCAATGCTTGCGATATCTGTACTAATTTTCCTCATAATTGAACAAAGTGTTTTGATGGTTTTAGTCTTTTATGAGAAATGTATGTTAGAACAGGTAACGATGCAATTCACAGATTTTCCGTTGCTATCGAAAGAACCCAGTTAAATGCAGCGCATGAGTAGTAAGTTAAAAAAAATGTGATTGAATGCGGAATAACTTTCCCAGAAATACGCCTATTTCTCGAGAACCACTCACTTTAGGAAATACGTAACTGGAGTATTTAAAAAAATGAACTTTTAACAGAGGAAATTCGAGGTATTCTAGTGAACCTTCAACAAGGGTTAATTAAGGACGGTGCCTACTAATTCAAGGGTATTTTTGCGCGGTTTACTGAATATGCAGGAAAGGCAGATCTCAACAAGTGTCATAAAATCCAAAAAGAAAATTTGGGGTAACCACGCATTTTTCAAAGATAATTAATCAACAGTAGTAGCAACAAGCTTTAACATACAAAGCAATGTATGGCGTTCCTTTCCAAATTATAGCTTAATTATCTCTGAAAAATACGTGGTTACCCCCAATTTTCTTTTTGGATACCAAAACCACTTGCTAAGTTCTGCTTTCTCCGCATAAATTTAAACCGCGCAAAAATATCCCTGCATTAGTATGCACTACCGATAGGAAATCCGAGTAGCTGGATATGCGCAGAACGTATGCGCAATAACAATAGTAGGCACCGTCCTTAAAAGATCTCTCTGTCAAATTATTATTAAAACAGCTGTGAGCATCGTTACAAGCTTGTTGCATGCAAATTATAAAAAAAACCTGACGACCAGATATTCTGCAAATAAAACCAATTTTAAAAGCCTGTTTATATTTATTTATGTTGCCATGGCAACGGCATATACGTCAGATTAACTATCAGAAAAACCGAAGTTCGTGTTAACTCGCTTGCTACCATTTTTGGCGACCAAAGGATTAAGGGTTTTAGAGAAATAGGTAAATGAAACATAAGTATCAAAAACTATGTTCAGCCACCTTAAGCTGCTTACGTCAACTCGTGTTTTAAAATGGTAACCAGAAATATAAGACTTCACCGCTGATTTGCCTATTTACCTAATCCATGTGTAGTCAAAATATAAAATTGTCTCCTATGCACAAGATCTTTTGCAGTAACGGTTGCATGATTATTTTAATCCGTCTTTCCTAATTGTATGCGCGCACGGCTCAAGTGAGCTACATAGAAACTTTGTGCATGCGTAAAGAAATGCCATATGCCAAATTTACGATGGGTACTTAATATCTTGGCCACCTTGATATGATAATGCTAAGGAGTGAATATGTTGTTAGATACAGAAAGAGATAAACTATTTCGAGCATTTTGGCAGTCTTGCGCATCTTTCTGAACGTTTTGCCAAGCGTTAAGTGAGTCGCTGGGCTGAACGTAATGTGCAGCTTGTCAACCAGTTCAAGTAGTCACCTTTTAATTGATTCACCAATTAACTGCTAACCACAGAAAAGAGGAAAACTGAAACTTTAATTGAAACGCTTATGCAACCAGGTGACCATGTGCCCATTTCTCCAAAGTCCTGAAACTTTTTAATTTGGATTACAAAAATCCCTCTGTATTGTCAAAACAAAAACCTTTCACCGCACAGCTTTTCACAAAAGTGCTGATTGAATTCATTTTTTGGAGCCGAAACGTTTTAGGAACTTACGAGAAACGGGTTCCAGGTCTGCCCATGTGATGTCTCCTTGCATATTACAAATAACGTATCAGAACAGGTATACATAGTCATATCAAGCGTGAATCTGAAATACTAACTGTCATTTTAACACAATGACGCTGTGTAATTTGAATCTTCACAACGGACGATTTGTGTAACGGAAACATGATTAATGATTGTTAGGTCACATAGCTTCCATTGTTCAGTACCACAAAACAAGGCTACGGAAATATAATAAACATAACATGACCTTCTTTCAAACCTGACAAACCACTATTTTCTTCTTTTCTTTCACAGGACATTACCCCATGAATTATTTCACACCCTAATTAACAGCTTTGAAGAAAAAAAAGTAATTTTCGCTTAACTCGTATCCTTACCATTGTCTTTTAAAAAATAAAAATAAATTAATAAAATAATAAAGAGATGCCTTTTAAGGTGCTGTGCATGTCAGGTCATGTCCGTTCTTGGACTTGCCACAGGTGACCATGTAACCCTGTGCTACCTGCCTCATGCAGAGAAGGAAACTCTGTCAAAAAACCTCGCTGCCTTGCGGTGTCATTGAGATGACAAAGGCTAGGGGAGTAAACCCCAACAGATAATCCGGAGTGGAGCCCCTAAGGCGGCTGGTTCTTGCAACGCAATACCTTCCGGCAGCTCCTGCAGCCAACCTGACGCCAACTGTATTGGTTTGTCCTTTCCGTTGGATCTCGTCAGCACGGTTAGAGAGGGGGGTCCTGACGACTGGGCATCCCAGGTCCTCCATATCATCGCCCTGGCCTGCGCCCTGGAGAGGTCACTCCAGTGCCGCATCCCGCGGCAGCACAACATGGGGAGACGGCAGTTACCGGTTAAAAGCCCAGAGCTTATTGGCGTTAGTTCGGGCGCCTGGGGCTGTCTCCTGTCGGTGGGAAGGATCATCGCATCCCACTGGCCAGCTACCGCCCGCCTCAAGCTGGGCAGCCCCCAGCCAGTAAGGTGCTGGCCCGCCACAGTCCGCCTACTTCAGTGGGTGCCTGGAGTGTAGGCCAAAAGCCGAAAAGCGGACTGTAACCCACGCACCAGGCAACAAGAAAAGGAACACAAAGCCGCCAGTGCTGAAACTGGCAACCTGGAACGTCAGAACTATGTGTCCTGGCCTGTCTGACGACCTCTGACAAATCAGTGATGCCAGGAAGACCGCCATCATCGACCGTGAGCTGAAGCGGCTGAACATCGACATTGCAGCCCTCCAGGAGACGCGACTCCCTGGCTGCGGCAATCTGAAGGAGAGGGACTACACCTTCTTCTGGCAGGGACAGGAGCAACAAGAGCACCGACTCTACGGCGTCGGCTTCGCTGTCCGTAACTCACTTCTCTCCTCCATTGAAGCGCCCTCCTCAGGCACACCGCGAGTCCTCTCCCTGCGCCTCACCACCGCCTCTGGACCAGCCAACATCCTAAGTGTCTACGCCCCCACACTCTGCTCCACAGCTGAGGCCAAGGACCAGTTCTATGAGGAGCTGGAGGTGAAGATACAGCGGGTCCCTTCCAATGAACACCTGTTCCTGCTCGGAGACTTCAACGCCCGTGTTGGTGCTGACCATGACTCCTGGCCTCGCTGCATCGGCCACTTTGGCTTAGGCAAGCTAAACGAGAACGGCCAGCGCCTCCTTGAGCTTTGCTCCTACCTCGACCTGTGCCTGACCAACACCTTCTTCTCCACCAAGCCCCACCACAGGGTGTCCTGGAGGCACCCCAATTCTCATCACTGGCACCAGCTGGACTTTGTCATTACCAGGAGATCCCTGCTGAGCCAAGTGCTAGTCACACGCACCTTTCACAGTGCTGACTGCGACACTGACCACTCCCTGGTGGCCAGCAAGGTTCGTCTCCTCCCCAAGCAAGTCCACCGCTCCAAGCCGAAGCCCCGACCCCGCATCAACACAGCCAGCACTGCAAAGCCTGAACTGCGGCAACGCTTCGCCAATGCAATTGATGTAGCCCTGGAGGACTGTCCAACTGACAGCGCTACACAGCAGTGGAACCACATCCGTGAGGCTGTGTTCCAGACCGCCCTGGACACCTTTGGAAGAAGAGAGAGAAAGAGCGCAGAGTGGTTTGAGGCTGGTGCCACCGAGCTTGAGCCCGTCATTGCCGCCAAGCGAGCCGCTCTTCTTGCCTACAAGAAAGACCCCTCAGCAAAGACGCTTGCAGAACTCCGTGCTGCACGCAGCGAAGCTCAGAGGATTGCCAGGCGCTGTGCCAACGACTACTGGTTGAATCTTTGCCAAGACATCCAGCTTGCCGCCGATCTAGGCAACGTCCGTGGGATGTATGAGGGAATGAAGAAGGTGTTCGGCCCAAGTGCCATCAAGACTGCCCCACTCAAGTCAGCTGACGGCGACATCATCAAAGACCGCAGCAAGCAGATGGAGAGATGGGCGGAACACTACCAAGAGCTCTACTCAAGGGGAACCATTGTGACCAACACAGCCCTTGAGAACACCCTTCTGCTGCCCGTGATGAACGAGCTGGATGAACCACCAACCATTGAAGAACTCCGCAAGGCCATTGACTCCCTTTCCAGCGGCAAGGCCTCAGGCAGTGACAACATACCCCCTGAAGTCGTCAAGGCCGCAAAGGAGAGCTCCCTCCTACAGCACCTTCACGAGCTTCTAATTTACTGCTGGGAGGAAGGAGCAGTGCCCCAAGACATGCGAGACGCCAAGATCATCACGCTCTACAAGAACAAGGGCAAGAGGAGTGACTGCAACAACTACCGAGGCATCTCTCTCCTGAGCGTTGTCGGCAAGGCCTTTGCCCGGGTGGTTCTCAACAGACTGCAACTTCTCGCTGAGCGTGTCTACCCAGAGGCGCAGTGCGGCTTCAGGGCCGCCAGGTCAACCATCGACATGGTGTTCTTAGTGAGGCAGCTGCAGGAGAAATGCCGGGAGCAGAGAAAACCCCTGTACCTGGCCTTCATTGACCTGACCAAGGCCTTTGACCTGGTTAGCCGTGAAGGACTGTTTGCCCTCCTCCAGCGGATTGGATGCCCCCCCAAGCTTCTGAGCATGATTGTATCCTTTCATCAGGATATGCGTGGGACCGTTCAATTTGACGGATCCTGCTCGGAACCCTTCCCCATCAAGAATGGAGTGAAGCAGGGCTGTGTCCTTGCTCCAACCCTCTTTGGCATCTTCTTCTCTCTGCTCCTCTCCTATGCTTTCCGGGACTCTGAAGACGGAATCTTCATCCACACTAGGAGTGATGGAGGCCTCTTCAATCTGTCACGTCTCCGGGCAAGGACAAAGGTGCAGAAAGTGCTGATCAAAGAGCTCCTCTTCGCTGACGATGCTGGAATAGCAGCCCACTCGGAGGCAGCACTGCAGCGGCTCATTGACAGCTTTGCAGCTGCCTGTACAGAGTTCGGCCTCACCATCAGCCTGAAAAAGACACAGGTCATGGGTCAAGACGTCAGCAACGACCCGAGCATCTCGATCGGCGACCACACCCTCGAAGTGGTGGACAAGTTCACCTACCTCGGGTCCACCATCTCCAGCAACCTCTCCCTTGATGCAGAGCTGAACACGAGGATTGGCAAGGCAGCAACAGCATTGGCCCGCCTGACAAAGAGAGTGTGGGACAACACCATGCTCTCCACAAACACCAAGATGAGAGTCTACCAGGCCTGTGTACTGAGCACTCTCCTCTACGGCAGTGAAGCATGGACCCTCTACTCCTACCAGGAACGCAGGCTGAATGCTTTCCACATGCGCTGCCTCCGCAGACTCCTTGGCATCACCTGGCAAGACCGCGTCACCAACATCGACGTCCTGGCCAAGGCAGGGATGCCCAGCATATTTGCCATCCTGACCCAGAGACGTCTGCGCTGGCTTGGCCATGTCACTCGAATGGATGACGGCCGCATCCCCAAAGACATGCTGTTTGGGGAGCTGGCCACTGGCACCAGACCCACAGGACGTCCAGCCCTTCGCTACAAGGATGTGTGCAAGCGTGATCTGAAGGCTGGTGGGTTCAACCCCTCCGACCTAGAGTCAGCAGCCTCGGACCGATCTGGCTGGCGGTCCACCACACAAGCAGTCATCAAGGAAGCAGAGGAGAGGAGAGCAACCCGCTGGGAAGAGAAACGCCTTCGCAAGGAGCAGCTGCTACAGTCAGCCCCATCCCAGACAGGAAGACAGGAGCCGGTCTTTACCTGCAGCAGATGCAACAGGCAATGCGGGTCCCGCATCGGCCTTTACAGCCACACCCGGCGCTGCAACACAAAGTGACAAGCCTGGGCGCAGTCTACCATGGTCTCTCGAGATCGACGGAGCCATCATCACACAGTGCAATTTTTTGTGCAACTTGTATGGCAACGCCATTGCGACAAGTTGCATAAGACATTGCACAGCCAGCGTAATTGTTCAAGTTTTGTTAAACGATTTATTTTTCTCAACAACATATACTTGTCCCAAAAAATTTCTCCTTTGTTAACAGCACGAATTATTGACATTTTTTTGCAAATGGAAAGATTTTTATGAATCGGAGAAGAGCCTATGCAACAATTAGAACAATATATGAACTATCGTAACACAAACGCAAGCTCAAACATGAATAGGAATGCTACCGTACCCACAAGGCTAGATTCGCCGTTACGTCTTGCATCTTAAAAAGAAACGGTTGCACACATTTCATATGTGCGTGCGTTTCGAATGCATGTGTAACATTTGCGTAATATTCACACGAAAGTCTTCAATTTCAACAACAATGTACTCTTTCTTGAAAAACACTTACAATGTACTCTTTCTTGAAAAAAACGCTTTTAAAACACTTTTAAACACGTTGAATGCATGTGTAACATTTGCGTAACATTCACGCGAAAAGTCTTCAATGTCAACAATAATGTACTCTTTCTTGAAAAACACTTACAATGTACTCTTTCTTGAAAAAACACTTTTAAACATGGCTCCCGTTCAAATCTTAACTGATCTGTACGGGGCCCTAAATGATCCCAGGACCGCAAATGATCCCCAAACTGTACCGCAAATGATACCGGGACTGCAAATGATCCTGGAACGCAAATGATCCCTATTTTGCACGGCAAATGATCCCGAAAAAAAAAGGGAGGAATGGCATGGAGGATGGAATGGTCTGGATAGAGAATTAAGTGAAGAGCGCTTTTATTAAAATCATTTTACAGTGTAAGTCACGGCTTATAGTTTTCCAGAATTGTTATTTACCACGGCGTTATAAATTTGCCACATTTAATTACCGGACACAATCATCAAAAACTAACTTGGACGCAGTTCTAAACTGATTGTGACCAGGGCCAGTTCCTCGAACCTTGCAAGCAGAGTCTCTTTAGATCTTTCTAGAAAAATCGAGTCTGCCAGCGGCCTAGATTCAGGGACATTTCGTATTGAGAGTTTATTTCGGTGTCAGTCACGCATAACCAGTAACTGCAAAACCACGAAACGAATACAAACAGTCGGAATATTCGAACATCTCTGGCAAACACAAGCAAGGTTCCAGAAATGGGCCCCTTGTCACAATTAGTTTAGAATTTCTTCCAAGTTAGTTTTTGATGATTGTATCCGATAATTAAATGTGACAAATTTATAAAATCGTGGTAGGAAACAAAGTTTAGTCTTTGTGGAAAACTATAATGAGACAGACAGCTTTGTAAGCCATTTAAAATGATTTTTAATAAAAAATAAGCGGTCTTCACATTAATTCTCTGTCCAGACCATTCCACCCTCCACGCCATTCCTTACTTTTTTTTCGGGATCATTTGCGGTGCAAAATGGGGATCATTTACGTTCTGAGATCATTTGCGGTCCAATATGGGAATCATTTGCAGTCCTGGTATCATTTGCGGTACAGTTTGGGGATCATTTGCGGTCCTGGGATCATTTGCGGACCCATACAGATGTATCTCACTTCTTTTTATTTCTCTGCTTTGCTCGATGCATTTCCTGACGCACCTTATCTGATAAGCGTTGCTTAAGCTTGCTTATTACTTCCTCATCCTCCTCATCCTCCGTTTCGGGTAGTAGGCCAAGTTCCTTTGATCTTGGATCATCTTTTACTCTTTGCCAAATAACTTCCTTCTTGACGGCATTATTCTTCACTAGGTCGTCTGTCAAGTTAAGTAGATATCTTGTTTGTTCTTCGGAAAACTTCCGCCAAAATATGCTGCTCTCAGATGTTACGGAGGGGTCTTTGACTAGGTTTGGTTCGTCACCTGTACATGCTGCTGATTCAAGAAATCTCGTAACCTTTTCGGAGCTCGTTTCCTGTTCCGTAGGAGGTGAGATGTCCATTCTGTGTTCGTCACTCATTCTTTGTAGCTTTAAGGCGATAGCTTTGAGCGAATGTGTTTTTCCAAAGCTTTTTGTCACAACTTTGTCCTTTATGTCAACTTCTTTAATAACCTCAGTGTTTATTTCCTCTTTGAACAGGCGTTTTAGTTCATCCTCTTCTTCCTCCGTCCATGGGGTAGGTTTCAGGCTTTTTGCATGATGGATATCTCCCTTTTTCAGAGAAACGAGCTTCTCAACGGCTCTTCTACCTAAATCGGTTTCAGTCACTTTATCTTGAACTCTATAGTAGCTGGCTTGTGTCTCAGACTTGTGCAAAGCAAGGGCAGCTAAATGCTCTTTCTCCTCCGGCATGTGCACATGCATCCCCGTTGCGAGGGATTTTCTCACAATTGTTGCTGATATTCTTCCTTTAAGTTCGATGCCTTCTCTTTGAAAAGTTCTGTAAAGGCAGGTGGATACTTGAGAACTCGTCAGTGGCATACCATTGCTTGTGACAAATACTTCCTCAACCTGCGGAACCAATGTAGTAATTTGGCTCCTTACAGTCCTCAAGTACATCTCTATAAGCTTATACAAATTATCGTAAGCCCAGACAACTGCTGCCCCGTAGATTTCTGCCGTTTTGTGAGCATTGACTAATATTCGATATCGCGCGGGATCTTCCTCAGTCCCAGGGTAATACACAGCTTCCTGAAATTCTGTTATCTTCATGTTGGCAGCCACTCCACTCCTCCCACTGTTATCGATTAGGAGCCGGTTGATCAACCAATCACGTACTTCACAATAGGCCTTATCATTGAGAACTTTTGAAACCACATTTCCACCACTAGTTTGTTCTGACGATGAAGCAAGTTGTTTAATGGCATTAATGTGTTGATTACCATGACAAATCTGGAAGAGTGTCTTGCTTGAAAGCAATTTCTTGAAATCCTCATTGCGTTTTTCAAGCTTTCTCTTAGCAACTTTTTTCTTCTGAGCAGCTGACCATGAGGACATTAGGTCGCGCCGGGCATTTAATGTCTGTACACTGGCAAAGTCCTTGTGTTCCTGAATAAGGAATTTGTAAAACAGCCTTAAACTCATTAAGTAAGATCGCACAGTTCCTGGTTGCTACTGTTTTACTGCATACGAAAGCCAAGTCTTCAATAGGGTGTCACCGTCTTTTCCAGGAATTAACAGCACATGCACCTAATGGTGTACCTCTCCATTGTCACTGGTGGCTGTTGCTGTCTGTCTTAACCTTTGGATAACGCTTTGCACTTGACTCTTGTATTGGCTGGCAATCTTTTCATTCCGATAGCCTCCATCAACTTCTACTAACCTCGAGTAGAATTCCGAGAGTAATTCATTCTCTTGGAATTCTTCTTTCTTGTTTTCCGGATTATTTTCATATGGAGTCTGGACATTTGTTTCAGAGTCGCTTGGTACCCATTCTTGGTCCAGGGCATCATCATTATCGCTTGCATCACCTTGAAATATTTCCTGAAATATTTCTCCTTCACTGGATTCTTCATCTCTGTTGTCGAAATCTCGTCTGAGATCATTCTCAGATTCAGTAGGAGTTTTGAAGGTTGAACCTTGCTTTACTTTTTCCTCGATAAAATTATTGACTATTTTCTTCCAGGGCTCTTCTGATACTAAAAAGGATTGACCTTTACAGTTGTCTTCACCGATAATTTCCACTAACTCAGTCAGCAAATGGTCACGTTCCTCCGACATGCAAGTAGAACTTTCAGAAGAATGTGATTCACTGGATACATCTGAATTTGACTCTTCTTTTGGATTGTAATCTGGATCAGATTCATCACTGTCAGAGATCACAGTTATGCTGTTCTCTTTCTTATGCACAGTATCCAAGATAGCAGAGTCTTCTTCAATGGTAAAATCTCGTTCATAATTTTCAAGAGTGTCATCCATACTCTCTATCCGACTGCTCAGTCCCTTCAATCCTTTATCGTCACTGCGGTAAAAGACTTTGTTAGATCCCGTTTTATTCTTGTTCCACACTCTTTCCGATAAACAATCATACTCTTCATCACTACTTTTCTTCTCTTCTTGACACTTTTCTCTATTTTTGTCTTCTTCTTTTTGTGAATTGTTTTCATCATCCAGGAGTTTATAAACCCTGTTTAACTTTTGTTTCTTCTCTGTCTTTTTCTTCTTCTTCTTCTTCTTTTTCTTCTTCGCCAAAGCTTCACTCTCGTCATCACTATCATACTCCTGCCGAGTCTTCTTTATCTTCTTTCCTTTGAATCTGTCACTCTCATAACTTTCAAGGACCCTTTTATGCCTTTCACTAGAATGTCTGTGTTCAGTACTTCTATGTCCGTGCTTCTCTGTACTTCCCAGAGAGCAACTGCTTTCAGAATTTGTTCCTTCGTCACGTTGCTCGTCCTTTTCCGTCAACCGCTTTCTTCTTTCTCTCTTCTCACTCATGCGTGAGCCTAAATCTTTAAATGAAATCCTTGGGGCTTTGTCTAATGCTCTGACATAACTTGGGCTTCCTACTTTTAATTTGTGTATGTTTGACTGCAGATGCTTGTGAAGCTGGAATATTGGCGTTCGCTTGCTTTTGCAAGGAGATAAGGGGCAGAACTTCACCGTTCCCTTGGGGGTCTTCTTTCCTCCAGAATAGTAATCATTTAGTTTCCTTTTAAGTTTGGACATTCCGTGCACCTCTTTTTGGTGTCGACTTAAGTTTTGCATACTTTTCCCGCACTTTGTACATATCTTCTGAATTCGCTTCCGCTTTAGTTTAGGTGGATTTTGAGTGGTGACGGGAGTGGAAGGGTTGTCATCTTGGTGTTTTTCCTCTTCCATCATTCTTTGAATTGGAAACAAAGGTAATAAGTTAAATGTAGAGAAGGGTAACACCACTATATCAGCCACGCCTTCAGAATTCAGTTTCCTGGCTGTACCTGTATAAACCTTGTTTTTTCGATATATAGATGTCAAAATATGCATCGAAACATAGCATTTTTTGGGTACTTGCACGAAAGCATAAAGCAATAAATTAAACGTGTTCCGTTGGAACAACCAAAAGTTGGCATGCCAATTCTTTGGCCGCAAACACGAACAATAAGAATGTCGGTTGTTTCGCCAACGGTCACTTTGCAAACGTGTTGGGTTTATTCGCAAACGTCCGATGGTCCGTTCGCAAACGCCTGATAGTTAAAAAACCTCGTATGTTACGTGTACTCTGTACTGTTTTGTACTCCTACTGATAAAAGCTTGCGTGTAAGACGATTACATGGTCAACAGAACATTCAGACCGAAATAACAGTTTGAACAGACGAGCGCAGCCTTCTTTATTTGCGGAAACTTCCCGCGAGTTCGATTCCCATCTTAAACGCACTGTTGAACTGCCCATTTTTACTGACTTGAAACTTCACGTTCAACATTGAAAATATTAGGAGCCATTTTTTTTTCGTTTAATAGTTCTGTTCAGTTAGGATCAATTAGTATTCACGTTTGTCCTGAGTCGATACTAGTTGACAATCAATAAAACAGTTTCATAATGATTGTGTTTCTAACGGAGTGATTTTATTGCACAATACCAGTAGCTTTCAACAAGTTGCCTGAGAGGAGCGCTTTCTTGAATGAACGCTCAGGTTACTTTTTTTAACAAACTTCGGGCTTGGCTTATAGCCGGGATCAGCGAATAAATACGGTAAGCACAACTCACAGTTCTGTTGGCACTGGGATTATAATAATCTTCCTATTGTCGCTTGCGCGGCACTTAGCACAGAAGGTGAGAAGTTTTCATCTTCAATAGAATATTGTTTTAATACCTTAATAATGTGTATCCTACACAAAGAACTGAAAACGATATCTACCAATCACATTATTGCGATTTCGAACCGTCCTGAAATTGAGCACTGCATCAAGGAACTACTTCGAAAAAAGAAATAGTGTTTCGTTTCCGGAATGATAAGGGCAGGAGAAAAGATAAAATACTGTGGCGCGGGTCACTCGGTCTGTTATTTCGCTTCGTCAATTGAAACTCTCGAGAAATAAAGGAATATTAACCATTACAGTGCAATTTCAATTCATCGCGCCTACCCTGCAATTTGTCATTTTTTTAAAATAAAGAATGTCTTGAAGCTTGGTCTGACTTCAATGGCCATCATGATATCATAGCTACAAAATAGGGCGTTTTAAATGAGACGTTTTAAATGGAGGTAGTGTGGCCCAGTGGTTAGGGTGCTTGCCTTGAGATCCGGAGATCCCGGGTTCAAGACCCACCGGCTCTGACCACTCGTTGAATTTGATCATGGTAGTCCCTGGTTCAACTTCCCAGGCGCACTTGTAAATAGCCAACTGGTTTGCCTCCAGCCAGTTGGGATTCTTAACAGTTGTTGTTGTTCTGTTCTGTCGTTTCGTTGTGTTTCATTGGCCCTGAAATGCCCCTATGGGGAGTGGTCAATTAAGTATGTATGTATATATGTATGTATGTTATCTGGAACAACCAGAACCTCTTGATTAACAATGACTCAACATACAATAAGAGTATAAAAGAAGTAGGTTTTGTGAAACTTGGGGTGCTTTTAGAGGGAAGAACCTCTCCTTGTCAGATTACCTCCTACAAGGCATTTTTTCCGCCATTCCGCCTAATTGGAAATTTCTCCTTAAAGTTGGAGAGAATAATAACAACCAAGTTGACAAAACTGTCTCAGACGATGATGTTCAAGACATAACTAGAATGACTTCAAAATCAGTCTATTCCACCCTCGGTAGAGTCATTCATGACACCAGAACGAAAGCCTCTCAATACAAAATCCTAAATCGTATTCTCTGCACTAATAGAATCCTGTATTAAAATGAATTTAATTCCTTCTCCGATCCGATGTGCACTTTTTGTGGAGATCGCGAAGAAACTCTTTACCATTTTCTAGTCAGCTGTGCCTACTGAAAAAAATTTTGCCTTTCTGTTATTTCTTGGTTAATTACTTATAATACGAAAATTGATAAGCTTGATGAGATAACAATTCTCTTTGCATGGTATTTCCGTTAACAACTCCCAGGGAATTGTTTGTTAAAGCATATAATTATTCTTGAGAAACAAACCATTCCTTTATGCAGTTGAAAAATATCAAGCCGTCCTTATCCTTACTAAAGGCAGAAATAACCGAAACTCGGTTGGGATGGCGCGGTGGTGAGAGCACTCGCCTCCCACCAATGTGGCCCGGGTTCGACTCCTCGACTCGGCGTCATATGTGGGTTGAGTTTGTTGGTTCTCTACTCTGCACTGAGAGGTTTTCTCTGGGTACGAAATCCGAATATGAAGCCACTGACGTTGGGAGCTGGTCATTTGTGGGTTCTAATGGTCCCGTGAGGAATGAATCAATGATGAATGGTATTTGAAATGAATCAAATATGAACTGCGGATGTGAAATCAAGTGAAGCTATGATCTTTGCAGTTATGAACGCAATTTTCACAATTGCGTAGAGAAGCCATTCATTCCTCACGGGACCATTAGAACCCACAAATGACCAGCTCCCAACGTCAGTGGCTTCATAGCTCAGTTGGTTAGAGCGTCGCACCGGAATCGCGAGGTCACGGATTCAAACCCCGTTGAAGTCCTGAATTTTTCAGGCTTCTCTACGCAAATGTAAAAATTGCGTTCATAACTGCGAAGATCATAGCTTCACTTAATAACATGCATCAGTAACATTTCAAATTCCGTTTTCCGTGAATCTTCCATCACTTGTGTGACATGTCAACCTAGGCAGTTACCGGTACTAGCTTTAAAGTGGTACTATGATCAAAAAATCATTTCTTTTTTTTCTTCAGATTTTGAAAGCGTGTTCGCTTAACACCTAGCTGGCAAAATTTTGAGCTTTGAGTTTTATCCAAAGGCTGTTTATCTTGAGTGTAAGTTTTGGATTTCATGGTCCACCATTACTCACGTTCAAAACTGGCCGATTGGACCTCAGAGGGTTGGATCTAGAGAAAATGACGTCATTTACTCACTAGCTTAAAATTTCGGCGTGTAAACGCAATTTATTATATATGCAAAACACGGGTTGAAAAGTCTGAGCCCGAAACTACCGTGCTGCATATTAATTAGGCCGCGTACACACGCATTGCATTCTTAAACTAGTGAGTGTTTGACGTCATTTTCTCCTCGACCCAGCTCTCTCAAGATTTTCAAGTTAGTAATGGCGGACCAATAAATAAGAAAATTCCAGCTAAAATAAACAGGTGTCTTTCTAAAATCAGAACTTAAAACTTGGGTGAGTTAGTGTTTAGTTAACATAGTTTTGAAATGCAAAAGAAAAACAATTTTTTTTTGGTCGTAGTATCACTTTAAATAACTGCTTCCTGGTTAACCCAATTTATTGCTACAACTCACCAGTGCGAAGATTGGTTACATTACTTATTAGCACGAAGAGGATAGCTTTGGATTTTTCAACAATACATAGCTTCAATCTAACCCAAAATCATTCTGATAGTCAAAACGTCATAATTATGACCCATTTCCTTCGATTTTGTCAGCATTATTATTTGCGATACTTCAGGCTCACATGTTCGTTCATAAGTTCGTTTTTACATCTCATAGATGTTTAAATTTTCAATTACAAACTTTGTTTTGATTGGTCACTCAACCTCACTGTGTAAATAGTTCACCCTAGAGTCAAAAGAGATAGCTTCGTTTCTAAGGAAACGAAATAAAAAAGGGGTGTGATTTCTCTTTGATTTCATTCCACTTAACTTCTTGCAATATTCTCGCAACAAATCGTCATCGAAACATCATTATAAATGGAAAGCGTTTATTATATTTTCTGCACCGAAGAAGTAACGTCACGTCAAGAAGCACTCTCATGTGATGGTTGCAACAAGTAGCAAGACCGGCGTTGTCAGACAGTCGTTTGAATGCACAGTGTTCCTCGATACCGAAGTCTTTAAAAGACCTCGCCTTAACGAA
>NC_090873.1:14036133-14061133 GCF_036669935.1 Montipora foliosa | reverse complement strand
GAAATTACACTTGAGGAGAGAAAACCTGCCCAACAACAGAAATGTAAACAAAACACTCGATTCTAGCCTTTTGTCACACAATATCGCCCATTAGTGCCTAACGTAAAGCAAATACTAATGCAGAATTGGCATTTAATTCAGCAGTAACTATTGCTGAGAAGAATATTCAAAGATCCTCCTATTGTCTTGTACAAAGGGGCAGATCGTCAAAGGATATACTCGTTAGAGTAAAGCTTTAACTAGCTATTACAAGTGGATAGGAATTGTGCTGGCCTGTCACCTCATTGTTATCTCTGAGTTCATACTCTTTACATCCTCCCTCCTTTCGACAGCATTTTGCACCATTAAGGTAAACTAGTTTATCCATTAACAAGGTTTCTTTAGCCATACTCCGCATTGGTTCGAACCTTCGTGATAGAAAGTCGCTGTGCGAGGTGAGTGCAAGTGCGAAGACGAATTCTGCGCGTTCAACGAATTCTCCCCACCAGAAAAAACCCTTTTAAGGCCTGCAGAGGAGTGAGTTATAAGGAATAATTTGCTTGGCCTACGTCACTTTTATGGGCATTTTCTGCCGTTACAGGTATAACCAGGAGTAAGGAAAATGACTCGAAGAGCTGATAACGCGTGCGTCGCACACGTATGCGTTGCTCAACTATTTTTGGTCTGGGACGGGGCTTGGCTATCTGATCTCCATAGCTGAAAATTAGCGACGTTTAAGCTAGCAGATGAGAAATCACGCAGGTTTTGTTTTAACCAATACCTGGGATCTGAGATCAGCAAGGGTTATTGATGGCTGAGAAAAAAAAGTACGAAATCGCCGAAAATTTACTTAATAATGGACATTCCAGCCCCACAATCACACCCACGGGGGATCGGTTCCGAACCAGATTGTCAATAAAGAGCGCGTCGTCACGTGACATAGGAATACTTTTCAGTCTTACAAGCTCGCTTACCTCTTTGGGACTCGGAAGATATCGACTGTTAGACCTTCACGGTTTCCGCTTCCCACTAAGTTTTCATACTTCTTATTCTAATTGCGTGATCGAAGAAGAAGCCATTATATCGAGATACAGACTGTTGTTTCATCTTGATCGGAAACTCAAGTTAACACTATTGGTCTAAGCTCTCCATTGAGTTCTCTTCCATTGCGTATCCGAGGGCGAAACCTCGCCAGAATCGCTTCAGATCCGAATGAGAGGCTAGCAGAGAACATCCAGTACAACGAAGTACCGAGGTGAGCTGGCCTTTTTTAAAAAAACCGTCTGAACTTTTAGCGCGCGTTTTAAAACCAAACTGTTGCCTTTTCATATCAACCTGCTAACTTAAATTCGAACCCGGAGTTGTAGTTACGTTTGTCGTTCTCATTAATCGAACTTGGGCCGCAAGTGTAACAAGCTGTGTCGCTGAAAATCAAAGCAGTCAACTGTCACAGACTCGATTCAAATATTAAATACTTCAGCTGCAGTATACACGCTCGCTGGGATGAAGCAACTTTTCCGCATGCCATACTTGCACGTCATCTTGTTGTTGTGTTGTTGCTGAAATACGCGCTTTAAATCTCTGAAGTTTCATTACATCTTGAGGCTTGAAAGACAAATTGAAACAACTGATATACGCACGGTTATGCACACTTTATATAAACCCAATACATTGAGAGAAACGCGGAGTCATCAGGTTTATAATTCAAACGGTGGCCGGTTTAATACTGATCAGTATTAGCGTCTACATAAACTACAATAACCACATCGCAGTTTTGGGTGTTGACGGGGGCAGAATGGTCTACACAGAAGGTTTTAGGAGACTAGTATTCCCTAGATACTGTGTAATAAGAAGACGCAACAAAGATATTGAACTCTAACCAAGTGACAGAATAGCTATCGGTAGCTTTTGTTTGAATGTCATTCAACCGCAAAACTTTTCTATGAATGCAAAAGGTTAAACCACAGCCTTTGATTGATCAGTAAACTTTGTCTGAAGCCCAATGGCTGCTGCTGTGTAACATAAGTGAGTTATTCCTTTTCAGAGAACCCAGTAATTTAACTGAGACAGTTGAGCATCAAACGAAATTTGCAGGAACACGACCGCGAAATATAACTTTTTCAAGCGCGCAAGACGCCATGGACGCAATGCGTACACACAATTTTATTTCTAAAACATGATAGATCGGTGTCAACTGAATAATAGACAGCGCCATAAATTAAATGTTCAATCTCTGTAAACGAGACAGCTGAATGCGCCTCTTATGAAAGAGTATCTTACGCTTTTGGTCGTCATCACTTTATACTTTCTTTTTGCGCTTTAAGTGCATATCATTTGCAGTGGGTTAAACTAAATTACTAATTCAAGAGCGATCGCGCGAGACGTTAGTATATGCAGTTCCAAACGAGAAAGCGAGGAAGCTTTGCCCTCTAATAAACTTTTCCGTTCGTCTTATCGCTGCTGCCATTTAATTAGTAAGAAAGATGGGCAAAAAATTAGGAAGAGTGGGAAATTTCAGGCTCTAGAACCAAAAAGCAAAGACTTATGGCGGTTTGAAAACTCGAAATTACAAGGATTTGCATATATAAGTCATATAAAACCACATGAAGTGACTAGAGGTCAAAGTGTCTTCTTCCCTCACTAATCCCTGTAATTTCCAACGTCAATAAAAATTTTCTCCTAAAGAACATAAACCTGAAACTTGGCGTGTACGTGTGTTTGTAAATGTTCTTTCAATCCCTGATAACATTATGCATTTCCAATGACTAAATCATTATGTTCTTGAAAAGCACATCATGTGACCAATTGTTTCTTGAAATCTAGACACGGACAAACTAGTCTTATCCTTCTCGCAAAGTTCTTCGCTTTGATTATAGCCGTGGCCATGTCGTAGTTTTTAGTTGTTGTTCTTGCTCTTCGTGTTCGTATTTTAGTTGTTCTTGTTCTTCTTCTCTTTAGACTTGTTGTTGTTGTTGTTGTTTCACTTGTTTTGGTTCTTTTCCTTGTTGCGTCGGTCCATAAAGATGCAAAAATAACTCGGCCAACGCCTCAAGGTCTTCTTAAAATGATGTCTTTTCTCTTGACTTACTGTGCGTCTTAAACTTGGAAAGGGTGAGTGCAAACTTACCGATATGCGAAGAACTTTTAAAAATTTTACTTTAAGGCAATTATCTTAAAGTTTAAATTGAAAGTGCATTAAAGTTCAAAGGTTTGCATTCAGAGGTTTTTCTGTGATTCAGAATTAGGGGCTAATCATAGGATTTCGGTTATTGCATATATTCTTAATTGCCGATGGCTTGTGTTTTAATTAGCAGGAGCCCGAAATTGTAGAACCAAATGGGTGATCCACCTCAGCTCAGCGTCATAATACCAAAGGAGGGAGAGATCTCAACAGACGGACTCGAGTTTAGTGAGAATTTCTTCATAGACTTCTTGCTACTGACGGTTCAACAGTGCGAATTTCTGAGTTGCTATCATCACCTACTAAAGCCTAAGCAATATTATTCTAAAAGAACCGGTTATGTTTACGTTGGGAAAATAGGAGACGAAACAGAACAAGAAAAGTTGACAATCGGTCTGATGAAATGTAGCATGGGATCCGGAGTTGGCGGGTCAGCGGTGACTGTGCAAAACGCAGTCACCACTTTGAAGCCTAAGGGTGTGTTTTGTGTGGGTTTTTGCGGGGGAATGAATGCCAAAAAAGCCAAATTAGGAGACGTGGTGGTGTCAGCCAAGCTGATCTCGTATGCTCCACGTAAGGTCACTGAAGGTGGCATTGAACTACGTGGTACAATTGTCCCCTTGGGTAAGAAGCTAAATGACCTCCTAAGAGATGCAGACCATGGCTGGAAACCACCACTACAGAACCTGGAGGAAGCGGGGAAAGCGGTCAATGGCACCATGCTGAGCGGCCCTGTGCTAGTAAATGCCAAAAACGAACGTGCCAAACTGCTGGAGGAATATCCTAACGCGATTGCAATTGAAATGGAAGGCGAAGGTAAGATATCACTCAAGTAACGTGTTTAATTATCCAAGAGACTGCCCCATGCTTGGTGGCAAGTCCGAATCCGCCTGGCCCCAGTTGTTTCAAGGCTGGATAACGCTATCCAGCCGATAAAATGCTATCCAGTGGATAAATATCAACAAAACAAACCACACGTAGCCCCGTAGCTACCTAGCCCCTGGCTTAGCTTCCTAGCCGTGTAGCTCTGGAGCCGCGTATCCACGTAGCCACAGATTCCAGGTGTGTTTTGGAGTGGCAGGGTATTCTGCAGTTACTCTTAGCGTTATCCGTCTTTCGAACTACCCACGTCTGGCCTTATTCAACTTCGCATATTCCTTTAGTAAGATATATCCCACTCAGTTTAAAAAGATTTACCCGTCTTTTGAAATCTGCAGAAATAATTCCGTATTTTTTTATCTCTTCGTTAGGGGTGTATACGGCAGCTCATGATCTCGATATAGAATGGGCCGTCGTAAAAGGCATATCGGATTATGCTGATGGTACCAAAGACTCAACCAAGGACTGGCAATGTTATGCGAGTGTGATGTCAGCGTCGTTAGTTGCTCATGTGTTAAGGAAGCCCAGAATTTTCAAAGACTGGCTCCGCCATGATGGAGGTAGAAAGTATTTTAAGGGTTGAATTCATACCTAAACGGAGCTTAGACAGCGTTTACAAAGTTGAATGTGGTCTAAGAGGGTTGTATATACAATAGGCCTTTTGCAACAAACGATCACACGGTACAAAATCCACCATACTGGAGGGCAAGCTCATTATTGTTCCCGCACTGGGACGTTAAAACAAAGAGACCTCAACCAGTCAAGCTTGACTTGCCTTTGTTTTAATGTCCCAGTGCGGGAATAATAATGAGCTTGCCCTCCAATATGGCGGATTTTGTACCGTGTGATCGTTTGTTGCAAAAGGCCTATTGTTATTATGTGTTGTGGTTGGTGGAGCTGGGGAACGGAGGAAGTGCGCGTTGTACAACCGTGACAGTAAAACGTGTTCTAAACGGAGTGTACCCGTAACTGCACAATATCTTGTAATATTAGGATTTCAAGTCTTCACCTAGAGGAGGCTGGTGTCTCATGTCATTGGACGATAATGAGATGCTATATGTAAATGTCTTCTGGGCAATCACCCCAACACTGAGTTTGTATGTCGATGACTGAAGGCTTAGTTAGTTTTTAACTCACAAAGATATAAATTTGTTGGTTTTGACGTGTATTGTAAACTAGCGTTTCGTACATTGGTCCTTCCTGTCTGGCCCAATGAAAACACCGTGGTTAGCGCGAGTGTGGGTTGATACATATCGTGGAGTATAGATTAATTATAGTTTCACCATAGGTGAAAACTAACATGGAAACACTTGATTTACAGCGCAGACTGATGATAAAAGAAAGATTCCCTTCAGCATCCATATATACCAATTTTTTTGCCAACATTCGCATTCGAAGCAAAGTAAAGAAACTAAATTGATATGGTTCCCTATTTCCATTCAAAGGTTCTACAAAAAGAAGACGCGATTCCCAAGGTGAGTGTTTTTCTTTCACACCAGTTGTGTGTTCTAACCCTGAGCAAAGGAAATATTCCATTATTTGCTAACAGATTAAAGCCTCTCCCCTAAGTAGAGGCTCGATGGGTTTTCGTTTCAGGTGGGTAGACTCCACTGAACGATACGAATGCAGGTGCAGGGCTTTGTACCTGCACTCACCTAACGATTAGGGAGGTTATCAATTGAGTGTCGAAAGTAATCAGACAGTTACTTTGGTTTTGGTTTTGCTAAGGTTTGAGATTGGCTGAGTAGTCCAACTAACTGGTAAGTAATTGGTTTGGATTCAGACACTCAATTCAGTAAAAACCACTCTATTTCCTGGTTATTTGTAACAGAGTATGGTTTAAATTATCTCTGGTGCTCTTTAGGCGGCGTAATATTTTTATCATTTTCGTATTAATTTTTTGCCGGTTTTTTTTACAATATTCGCTTTTGAAGTGAAGCAAAGGAAACTGATGTGGTTCCCTATCTTTAAAGGTTCACCTGGCGAAAATCCTGCTAGCCCTCCAAAGAAAGCCCGCATGGATTCAGGTGAGTGGTTCATTTATCGATTTTTGATTTGCCTTGCTCATTCTTGTGAATCGTAACCATTTTAGAAACAATAAGATAGTGACAACGCTTGAAATATGTAAGAAAACACTGGCTAGTCGTTTTTGGTTTAATAAGCAGTCTATAGCGTTATCTCAAGGCACTTATTCTACGTTTGATTATTTACAGTCAAAGACGGCCAAGTGTCTGTTGAGGATATGGAGGAGCTGGCCGTACAACTTGGGGATGAGTAGATAAAGCTAGGGCGCCGGCTGAATGTTAGACATTCAGTTCTAAGTGACTTGAATAGGAATGCACAACTGTACCCTGACCTTTCGGAGAAGGCAAACGAGATGTTGAGGAAATGGAAAACCCGTGAAGGAGACTCCGCCACATATGAGGTTTTATATAACGAGCTGTGCCATGACCACGTAGGACGCAAAGATTTGGCGCAGAAGATCTGCTGCCATTAATTGAACTAAGAACACTTAATTAAACTCTTAATGCTTATACCACTCTATGTTAACTTTAATCGAATCACTCGTTAGGTTTCTGAGTTTGTTATAGACCGTGCGCGCACACTGACTGGTCAAAAACCCATGTTTTATCAGAGTAAAAAAAATAGAAAAAAGTCTTTCTTTGTTGTTTTTTGTCACATTATCTCTATTTAATAAAACCAATGAAGAACCCTAAGCCATGTATTACACTGTGATAAAATACTCCAGACACTTGAGAACACTCGAGAAATGTTTTTTTCTACATTTCCCTCGTGTTCTTTAATACCCGTCGCGTTTTGTCACCGTTTAATACACTGCTTAGGCTACTTTATTTGTTAATTAAAGAACACCGCGAACACTTCTGAGTAATTTTTGAAAGATTTCACGCTCATATCAGCCAACCAGACCACAGTAGAGCCTTTGTATGTTCAATGGTACTGCATCCAACCTTCCCATCGATCGTGCGTCCCGAGAATGTCGCATGGAGAGGAGGCAATTTCAGGCTGTTTTGTAGTTTTAGCCCGAAGTTGCCTCGCATCCATGCACTTTGGGATGCACTGTAAGGCAAACATTCTGAGGGACAACAATCTCACCGTGAAAGGGCTATCGTAATCTTCACGGCTTTTCAACTGCCACTTTTATTTTTCCAGTGGCCAATCCCTCTATGAGACAAGCCTGCAGTGAATCATGGTAGGTGTGCTCATCAAAAGAAATATCCAGTCCAAGATGATGAATACACTCACCATGGCTCCCTACAGACGTGTCTCACAGAGAGAATTGGCCATTCTAGAGATTTTAAGAGTTTTAGCTACTTAGAGCTTGAGTGTTTAAAAAGATTGTTATTACTACTCACATATTCTTACTATAACTAGAATAAGAAACAGTATCGTTTACTGACATATTTTCATGATTTTTTTTGTCTCGTAAATTAGTATTTCTTTCGATTCATACTGTGGAAATTGAAACAAGGTTGGGTACAAGTTATACGAGTTAAGTACGCACTTGATTAAATTCAATTCATGTTAATTCCTCAAACTGAGCTGTGATCTAAAATACATTATTTTACATCCGCGTCTATACGATGTAGTTATTTACAGCGTCATTATGACTGGAGCACCCTTGTGCCGGGTTAGTAGCATAACCCAGTGGTTGACCTGTCTAAAAACCCTTATCCGATTGGCTACACTAGTTATACGTAAGCACTATCGCCGATACAAGGCTCTTGCAGCGCGTGCGCGGTTTGTCCCGGTGCATTATGGGCCACATCGGTTAAAACAAAACGGTAGTCGATGTTCAACGGAGCGGCCACTGGGTTTTGCTGTTAGAGATCTTTCATCAATGTTTCGCGGTTTGTGAGTGTTCACCTCTTTCACAACATTCTTGATTCTCAGCCAGTATTACAAACAGAGTTGACGAAAGGCACGAGTTAAGACGCATGTGGAAGCATTTGTAAAGAAACTGCGTTACTTTTCGCGAGTGCTCAAACATCGCTCACTAGTTATAATCAGGATAAAGTTTCCTCTTTGATTAAGATTTTAAAAACGTATCGCATTTTATAGAGTACATGCCACAGACTACTTTTTTCGCTATATAAGAAAATAAGTCGAGTTTGTAAATAAAAAGATAAACTTTGTGAAAACATTGCTTTGTGTTGCTTAAGACCTTTTTACCGTGTAGAACGAAGACTGGGCTAAACAGCGACCTTTAAATCGGAGTGCGAGCAAGAGATCGAGTACTATAGTGTAGCCTGGAGACAGATTTCCTCCCGAGGTTTATCGAGGCCTCGCGTTTTCTTAGTTGTTCCTACGTTTTTTCTGTATTCCCCACATGGAGGCCTGTTTAAAACCTGATGTGAGTTTGAATTTCTAATCCTGATGGAAATGGTTTTTGATTATCAGGATTCCGTCCATCGACAGCGTCTTCACTCAGCTGGTCGGTAACAGGGGTCATCATCATCATCATCATCATCATAGACTGCGAGCAGTCTCTTACTTTTCCTAGGGTTCCGAGGGTTGCGATATGCGAGGGGCGAGCGCGAGTGGCGAGCGGCGAAGCCGCAAGCCGCGAGAAGCGCGGGCGCGGAGGAATAGGAAAAAGGTTTTTTCCTGCCTCTCCCCATTCCCTCCTCGTTTCTTTCCCTAATTTGAATAATATAAACAGTTCCGCGCGCCGAGGATTTCAGGAACAAAAACCGACTACTCGTAGTCTAGGGAAGGTTATATTGCATTGATTGATATAGCAACGTCCTGCAAGCATCTCAACCTCGTACGGCTATCTTGATTTCGCTAATGTCTCTTAAGGCCTATTAACGCGATTACACCCTCCGACTTTTATTTCTCACGCTGCCTGCGTCAGGTAAAAATTAAAGTGAATACATGTCGTATACCCGAGGGGGACTTCCATGTAAAAAAGGACAAGGGTGCTCGTCGTAACGTTTATGGGTACCTCTTAGGATCTTCAGCCTCTTCAGGTCTACAGTGGATCGAAACTATCGCGCTGCCGTTTAGGCCATTGAACCGACGAATATATGACAACAAGTAATGCGTTGTAGCTCCCTAAAAAGCTATCTCCCTAAACCCTTTCAGCCCCAAGACTGACTTATAGATTTTACTCTGTCTAACGCCAGACAATTTTACTCGTCAAAGGGAGACCCTTTGATTGGTGCCACTAAGGAGTGAAAAACATTCCAGGCCAGGGCCACAAAACAAAATCTCCGCATCTCTTCAGAGTCCTTTTTGAAATTTCTGAGGAGCATCCCTTCTCTTTTATGTGGGAATGTGCCCCCCCCCCCCCCCCCCCCCCCCTGTGGGATCGTATACATCTGTTATTATGGTCTAATACTGCTACGATTGTTGTAGGTTAAAAAATGCATATGTCGATACCACCTAGAGCGAAGAGGACTTTCAAAAATCAATGTCCCAGTCAAAAGAACTGATTGCTCCTGATTAGAAAACTATATACAATACCCGAATCTAATGTAAGTAAAACTTACTCGTTAAACCCTTCGACTCCCAGTAAAAAGCAGCAAAGGGTGAACAAACTCTAACAGTAAACTATTCTTCTGAGAGTAATCCTATCTACTTCTGTATCTCGGATTTTCTTCTCTACTCTTTCCAGAAAAAAACACTATTGTCCATCTTTTCTCACTGTTCTAAAAAAGAAAAACATGTAAAATTCAAACGCCTTCTGTGCCATACGGCTGCGAGATGAACTCATGCACTGATCACAACAAAGTGATTCTTAGCGGTTTGGAGCATTCTTGCATCATGCTGAAAAGAGTGTTTATACATGGGTATCATCAGGATTTCCATCTGGCTGACCTAAAGAAAAAGAGAGATACCGTTTATTAGATTGACCGCGAGCGGAAAGAGATCAAAAGCCATGCAACTAGTGAAAATGTGTTCAAATCAGTTGTTTTATAGCTGTAACCCTCTCGAGTCTAATCGTAATTGAAACGAAGCATTTCAAAGTAGATGTTGTGGTACTACACCTTTTGCATAAATGGCGCCTTTATTTGAATAAGCCTCACATTCATGTGAAAAATCCTTTGTCTGGAAACATGAGTACGAGGCTAAGGATGTACAAAGTATTATTATTCAAATCTAGACGCCATCAATGCAAAGGATCTATAAGTAACAGTGAAAGACCACATAAACTGCCTGCAAAGCGAACCCGATAGCACGATACATTTAATCTACTGTGCGGAGAGGGGAGTAACAGGAGGGAATATGCATTACGTTTTAAAAATTTAAAACAATATAATTACAAATCTGTATAGTAAGTGAACAGACTACTTAGAACAGCTTTTTTTTATCAAGAGCGGGAAAAATGCATTAAGGTCATACACGTAGAGTACCAGTGGGAAATTTCACACACCTTCCACATTCTCTTGACCAATCTCTTCCAAGCTATCAAAGGTGACGTCGTCTCCAATCAGGACAAATGGGGCCCAATAAAGGGGATCTCCGAATTTCTCTGAGTGCCTCAAAGTAGCTGTGGCCTGATAGAGAGCTTCGCTTGTTTTCTGCCCGAGCTTCAAATGCTGGTAGAAGCTGCGCATGAACTCGATGGTGGCTTTGTCATCGATGGCCCACAGCGAGGCAAGGACTGACGTGGCACCTGCACCAAGAAATGCGCGAGCGATGCCAATAACACCCTCAGCTCGAATGTGACCTCTTGCACTGTGATAGCAGCTGAGAACAACAAGTTTTGCTCGCACTTTAGCATTCTGTACCTCGGCCATTGTAAGCACAACATCTTCTTCGTCAAGTATTGGCTTACGTTTTTCAGGAGGAGGAGCGAAAGCAATTTCACCTGTTTGGGCATCCCCGTGGGCTGCAATGTGGACTAAGGCTGCTTTGTCTAGCACTTCTAGAAAACGAGCTTTTGTCGCTTCCTGACCGATAAGAGGCTTAACTCCAACCATCTTGGCTATTTCTCGAGCCTCTTCGTTGGCTTTATCTTGTCTTGGTACCGGCTCTGGTTTCTGTCTTCCTTTGAGTTTCACCAAGCCAACGTCTGGATCTCCAACAACCACAGCTCCATTCTGATTAGGATATTCACATGGACACTCAAAGATTTCTTTCATTATTGACAAGGACGGCAACACTCGTATTCTGTGTTTCTCTGCCAGACTTTCGTTGTTTTCGTCTCGAAGGGCCGCGAAAGGGACCCTATGGAGTCCTTCATCAGGAACAATTATGAGATCTTTGGCCGTTTGATCGTGGAATGCGCCGCCTAACAATACATCAAAAAGTTTCTCCAGCGCACTTGGTCTATCTGTTGGAGTGATACACTTAGAAGGGGGACAATCTGTTAGGTTTTCCAGTTCTTGCAATTGGTCGTTTTGTTCATTCTTGTCTAAAAGTCGAGCTTCCCTCGACAGAAAGGAGCGATCTTCGCATTCCACAGCCTTAACGCCAACGCCAATGTCAGCAAGTGCATCGCCAAGCAGATTCTTCCACTCGGTTGCTTCGCCCATGAACTTGGGATCACCATTTGGCTGAAAGCTCCAGACTATCACATTTTGTTTCCCTAGTCCAGAAAGAGCATAGTATATGATGCGACCCTCTAGACGTGAATGACCTCACGCATCTTCGTTCCACTGAGGTTTTCCCTTTTGACTCGTCTTGGGTCTTGTTGGCCGTACGATACCACCATCATGTCAGCAAGAGCCGCGGAACGTGCACGCTCTGCGACCAGTATTGCTTGTTCGTCTTTGTCTTGCTGAAGGAGACACTGTATGTAGAGACGGTAAGTGCTGGCCTGCACGTCGCTTAAAGAAATCTTGTACTCGTCTTTCTCAAAGAGAAGTCGTCTCACTTCCGCGTACATGGTAGTACACTGTTCCAAGTGATCGCAGGCAAGTTCAAACTTCTGGAGCTTTGAATACGAGGTTCCAAGGTCGAAGTGGCAGGAACCTCTCTTATCTAACCTTCCCATCTTCTCAGCAAAGCCCAAAGCTTTTTGCTGTAGTTCGATGGCTTTTCTCGGTTCCCCTAATTTCAGATACACCTTGCCAAGATTTAAGTAGCCAGTCATTTCACCATCTGGTTCTCCTATAGAGCTTGAAATCGAGATTTGCTTCTCATTATGCTTAATGGCTTGCTTGTAATTTTCAAGGCGATAGTTGACCATTCCGATATTGCCGTGGGCGGCTGCTTCTCCCTGTTTTTCCTCCAAATCTTCACAAAGCGAGAGATGTCGCAAATGGCATTCAAGTTCCTTTTGATGATTTCCAATGCAGTTGTACGCTGTTCCTAGGTTTCCAAGCATTGCTCCCTCCATTCGCTTGTCCCCGACGGCTTTAGCGTAAGGTACGGCTTTCTCGTATATCTTGACAGCTTGTGAATACATTCCAAGGGCTTGATAGGCATTTCCTAAATTGGCGTATGAGGCACCTTCTAGTGGCTTGTCTCTGATAGCCAGAGCGATATCAAGGCTTTGCTTATAACATTCAATTGCTTTGTTGTAATTTCCAAGCTGGAAATGAATGTTTCCCACCTTCTCGACCGACCTTCCCTCTCCGCCTTTGTTCTCTAGTTCCCTGTTGATAGCGAGATTGAATCCGTGATGCTCCAGCGCCTTATCAAAGTCTCCTTGGGAATAGTAGATGCTTCCCAGGTAGGCGTTGCCCAGCCCTTCTGCAGCCTTGTCACCGGTTGATTTTGAAATTTCCAAGAACTTTTTTTGCATCTCGATGGCTTCTTCGTAATTGCCTAAGGATCTATGGGTGTTTCCTAGGAATCCGTAGGCAAAGCCCTCGTTGGTTTTATCGCCCATTTCTATCGAAAGCTGCAGCAATTTTTCCAGATTCTTTTGTGCTTCCCTGTTTTCTCCCAGAGAATGCTGCGCTCTTCCAATTCTTCCAATAGCACATGCTTGTGCTGCCTTATTCTTCAGCATTGTTGCGATGGACAACTGGGCTTCATAATATTCAATCGCTTTTCTTGTTTCCCCACGACAATGATAAACATTTCCAAGGGATCCTTTTGCATTTCCCACGCCAAACTTGTTGCCCATCTCTTGGTAGATTGTTAGCTGCTGTTGATAAAGTGCAAAAGCCTTGATATAATCGCCTTTGGAAAGATAAACATTGCCGAGATTTCCACAAGCTTTTGCCTGACTCTCCTTATCCTTGACTTCCTTGGCCTTTGTAAGGTGCTTCTCGTTGTGAAGAATGGCCTCTTGATACCGTCTAGTCCTGTAGAAAACACTACCCAGTCCACCATGGGATTCACCGATCGACAGCATATCTCCGACGTCCTCAGCAACGGTAAGACTTTCTCTGAAGTATCTAATCGCACTTTGGTTATCGCCCAGCTCGCCACACGTGACACCTAGATTGTATAGGCATTTCCACTTTTGCTTTTGGTATCCTGTCGTGGAATTTGTATCCAAAGACTTCGTATGAAATTCAAGACCTCTTCGCAAGTCTCCTAACTTGGAAGAGGCACTGCCAATAGAAGCATAGGCCAATGCTTCGAGATCTTTACGACCATTTTTTTTTAGAAAGGGAAAGACACTTCTGGCCGTAATCAAAAGACTTCTCATAATCATCTAAAGCGAGAAACACTTCGGCGAGTTCGCCACAAACTTCAGCCTCTATGATTTCCCTTGATGTCCCCTCGACCTTTAATAATGCTTGTTCTAGTAATTCTGCAGCTCTTTTATAGTTGTTGGAATGCTTTTCTCTGGCAAGAAGCTCGCGGGCACTTGAAAGAAGAGTCGAGAATTGATCTTCATCTTCTGCTTTCCTTTCTAGTAAGATAGCCGACGCACGTTCCGTTTGCTCTTCACTTATATGCCCTTGAGAACTATGAGTATCATTTCGTCTGGTTTCCATGTCTCAATCAAATCATCTCAGAAGAACTGTATTTATAATTCTCTTCCATACCGTTCTTGCCGCAGCAATGACACGACCATTGCCTTGGATTTGACGGAATAAATAGGGGCCAATCATGATTCAACAAAAACAATTCCAATGTTTGTTCATTGTTAATTTACGCCACATGCTTTCACTTACGATGTGGAACTTAACAACAGCTTCTCGTGAATCAATTGCAAGGATTGCAAGAGCTAGTTATTGATCTCTTAGTTTTTTAACTCAAAATGCTGTTACAAATTCAGTTTGTTTTGCCCAGTAATCTGATTTGTAGCAATTATTTAATATTCTCTCGTGCCTTTGTTTTCCTTAGTACAAACAGCTTAGTGACAATTTGAAATGACATTTTTCTTTCCACTATTAAGTTGTGGAGAAAATGCGCCCTTACCATAAGGTAATATCGATAACCACATGGTAAGGGAGCAGGCTTGGCACAATAGTGTGAACACTCGCCTCCCACCAATTTGGCCCAGGTTCGATTCCGGCGGAATCGAACCTGTGGGCTGAGTTTTTTGTTGGTTCTTGCCTTCAACCGCCGTTTTTCTCCTGGTAATCCGGTTTTCTTCCCTGCGGCTGAAAAACCGTCATTTCCAAATTCCAAATCGATTAGGACCGAGAACCCGCGTGAAAACCAGCTAGGGCTGATGTGGCTTCCTCTCTAAATATTGAGGGTAGTACGAGGAAGCAAACTTCCCTCCTTTAATGTACGCTGCTGACTGGGCCTACTTTGCTCCATTATCGCTGTTGGACGCTTTTTGAGTTTCATTGGTATGCTAGTTTATGATTCGAATATACACGATCGTTAAGTTTATTTTTCGACTAGATGAAAGTAATGCAAGGAGTCCTACTCTTTCCGAAAATTTGCGATGAAATGAAATCGAAAGGATATGGGGTTTTTGCGTAGAGGGCAACAGTTGAAATAGGTTACCGTGTCGGAGTTTGTTGAGACTCATTACTGAATTATGGCGGACATTTTGCTGCCATGTTGCAATGTTTTTGTATTTGTTTTCGCTCGCTTCCGGGATCCCTTGTGTGCATAATACATTTACTTTCATTTCGTGAGCGCAGGTCTTCGACGGGTGACCCGAAAACCATGACCCCTGGTCCGCGGACCCCCACTACGGACTGGGTCTGCGGACCACCTACGGACCGGTCCACGGACTACCTCCACTTACCCCCCCACGGACCACCCCCAAAATAGTATAAAAAACAAAAATAAAGATTTCCCTTACTGCTTCTCCGATAGATCACTCGCGTGGAGTCGTGTCGGTGAAATTTCGAGCTTTTATACGCTGGGAAAAATGTAACAGACCTGGGTTCAGTCTCGGGTGCAAGGTTATCATTTTACATTCCTATTTCCTTTGTTGTGGCTATAACTATGCATGAAACACCGGGAAAACTCTGGGAAGCCTCGAAATTCGTGCTGCTTTGAGTGCATTTCCTCCGCCATTTTGCTCGGCCTACTCTCCCGCGGGTTCATTAACTCGTCCCAGGCTTCACAATTTGCTTAGCGGAATTTCAAATATAAACAAGTTCATAGAACGACCTAAAATCACGCCTTTTGCAGCCCGATTAAGCCACAAACAGAAGGTAAGAACTTTATTTCCTTTTTCCATCAGTATCTTCTCCCCGAAAACAGCACTTAAACATTGTTTTGGGGGTTGTGTATTTAGAAATGTAAGGTATTGTGACAAAAGTTACATACATACATAATGTATGCTACTCCATTTGCATTCAATTTGGTCATGTGAATATATTCCCTCATGAAATACATATTTGGCGTAGATTTTTATTTTCATTTTTTATACAATTTTGGGGGTGGTCCGTAAGGGGGTCAGTAGGGGTAGTCCGTGGACCGGTCCGTAGGTAGTCCGCGGACCCGGTCCGTAGTGGGGGTCCGCGAACCGGGGGTCACTGTTTTCGGGTTACCCGGTCTTCGACTTACCCGTTTTGATTAGCTTAGAAGCTCGTGTATTACTACACCGTATTTCAATGAGTTTTTGATGCTTTTTTGCTCCATTTCCCCAGAAAACGAAACCGTATTATTTTGGCTTCAGTGGCCAAAATTATTTCGAAGGTAGTGATTTGGCAGCAAAATGTTCGCCATAATTCAGTAATGAGTCGCAACAAAATCCGACATGGTCACCAATTTCAACTGTAGCCCTCTACAAAAATACGGAATAACAATATATAACAATATAATAACCCCTATCACCATATAATAACCCCTATCACCATATTCTTAAAATAACTTGTATCAAACCACAAATCTCCCAACCTAATCACCCCGAAAACGACGATGAATATTATTTTGAAATACAACACCTTGCTTCTCTTGTGATCAGCTCGCTATCGATGAAAAAGCTATAATATTTTGTAAATTAATAGCGATCACTTCTTCCTATTAACCAAACGAGATAGACACTTATTTCGCTGATTCGCTCGCCTCATTAGACGTCTATTAGAGTGGAACGCATACTTTCGCTTTAGAAGACGGCAAAGCATAAGCCGGACTGAAATTGATTTACTCGTTTGCTGTAACTAAACGCACACAGGAAACCAACTCGTTTAAACTCACCGCCTTACACCAGTTTCAAACAAGTTTCGATGTCTGTTTCGATGTCCTGTTTGTGAGGATGTTAATTTTTCGCATGGGCGAACTTTCGCTTTCAATGTCTTCCGAGAAACAACCAAGGGACTTTCCCCGAAAGTGATTTCATGCAGAGTCTTCCCTAAGGGTATTTTTTTTCAGGGGAGAGAAGGAGGCTTGAGAGGGACGGAGATACTGAGTGGGGGATAGGGAATTTAACTTCCCTTTCTTAAAGAGAAGAGTCAATAAACTGTTATGGTCTTTTATCTCTTTAGTGACGGAAGAATAAGACTGTGTGCTTATGGTAGAACTTCATGGCGCGATAAATTTTTATAAAGGTTTGGTAATTAACGTTCACTAAATATCTATCATGTGATGTCGAAAAATGATCTCGGTGGTTTACCATCTTATCCCAGAAGGGCGTGAGAAAGAAACAAGATATTTATTTTGATTATGAAAACGAAATTCTTTTTTTAGCCTCACAGGAAACTCCAGGAACCCACGATTTCAGATAATTATTTCAATGGAACCTTTGCATGGCTCCTTCAAACTACGACAAGCTAACAAGTCTGTCAGAGCTTTTCGCTTCACACATTGTGATTGACCTTGTAAGTTTCCTTTAGACGTAGAAAACACGTTCCTCCAGCCCAAAATGACTCTTGGGAGGGGACCCATTTAGACGAAATCTGATATTTCCGAATTCATTCAATTCGATATTCAAGCACATTTGTTAATACAGATTGATGTTGACGTGCAAATGAAGTGGTTTCTTTGAGACAATTTTTCTTGACCAATAAACGAACTTACGTAAACAAATTCGTTGACCCATATTTAGAAGGGGCAAGTCCCGTAACGCAACTAAAAGCGAAAGTTGGAATGCTGCCCGGGGATTTCCTGCACCCAACCCCTTGCGTTGTTGCTAGGGCTTTAAAAACGAAAGATTCACTTGGTAGTCATTTGAATTGCAAAGAGCCATTACTGCATCATCTAACGCCAGCACTCTGTGAATATACCCTTGGCTGTATCACGCTTGGGCCTGAGGTAATTGTATGACATGTACACTTTCTAATTATAAGCCAGAGTTGCGATATATTAAGTCAATTTTTGGCATATGCAAAATAATCTTGAAACTGAAGAAAGGAAATTTCAAAACAGTAGTTATTCACGGAGAGGGGAAGCAAAAGGTACAATAAATAACACCAGACTGGGGCAAGTAAGACAAGAAACGTTCATAGATGAAGTAGAAAATTAGAAAGAAAATTTTCTCAACGTCTACAGCTCATTCTTGGTGTGTGACTCACCAGTGTTCACTATGTTTGTAGCAAGTGAAACTTGAGTTACGTATATAAATAAGGTCGGTATACTCTACCCGTTATATTTTGCATCAGAATTAAAATGCCTTGCATTTAGCCAAGCAAGGCATTAATTGCGAGAACCTCAACACAAATTCAACGGGTTCGGTGATCTCAATATAATCACGTTAATTCAAATAGCTCTAAATGTTATTTGCAAGCGGCTCGGATTCCTTCAGACCGTAGTTTTGATTTATGCAACGCTTTATCGGTAATCAAATTGTTTGCAATGAAGTTAGTGTAGATTAAAACGTTAGCGTGTCTAAATTATTTTCACTATCAGTTGAAGGTACCTAGTTGACAAATTCCGGGATTTCTACGAAATGACCCCACAGTGATTTGGGTATCAGACCGCCCGCGTCATGAAAGTGTTCTCTCGTGTTGCAAACTTTCCATTTTATCCTAATTAGTCAGAAAAACTATTTAAACATATTAAAAAATCGCAGTTCATAAACAGTTAGTTTTTTCCGTTTATTGTAATAGATTCTGGCACGTTTTGTGACTTTTTCATCTGGCAGTTTATCAAGAAGTGTTCTCAGTTCTCAGGCCGAAACCTGAAAGTCCTCCTGAAAGTCGAATCTTTTCGACTGTACTGAGCGCCTGGACGAAAGGAAATGGAAGACGAACACGACATTGGTATGTTTATCGCAAGTGTTTCGCATTTCTTTTACCAGATATATTCCTCAACAATACTTGAAGATCCGGAAGCGAAGTGGATCTTTCCTGAAAATCTGGAAACTTTTATTTCTCAAAAATGCAATAAAACTGGCCCGAGTCTACCCACCAAAACCAGACGCAAGTGGAAAGGTTTTTTAGGGATGCGGGATGATTCTAAGCTAATTACTTTGCAAGTATATCACTGACTAGGAGGCAGCTATTTCTGTCTCTTTATCTATCCATCAATGTGGCTCATATATCGATCACCCTGTGCAAGCTTTTACACAGTCCAGGTTGAGGTGCACCTTTATAGTGTATGTATAACAAGTTTCAGAAGTGTTTCGTAGACGTCCTTGATGTGGAAAGCTTCACAAAGTTATTATTTTAATTTACTAATGTGGTTCACGGCTAGATTTCATCCTCTCATATTCATAGATATCGACTGCCTGTTGAAAGAAGGAAGACCTACCGTGAAAGACATCGAATGCTTAGCCAAGGAACTAAGTGATAATCCTGACGAATTAAGGAAGTTTTACGAGTTACTGGGATTATGCAATGGTGAGCCAGAAGACCTGAAGGGACCTTGTTTGGATACCACAGATGGCGCACTAATTCTCAGGCATCTCGAGCTTAACCAAGAGAAATGTAAGAACATTACTTACAAAGGACTAGCCGCAGTTTTGGATCACTCCTTTCACAGAAGAGATCTCGTGCAAAAAAGTTGTCTCATTGAAAAAGGTAAAGCGCTGAAGTATAACCCATATACTGATGCTCTTGATCTTTTAGATAACATATTTAGCCACATAGTTGGTTGTGTTATGTTTCCAACATTTAATTTGCTAATGGGCCATTTTAGAAGTGCGCAATTGACACATTTACACGAGCCTGAGTTTTCGTTATAAACTCAACCCAAAATTCTTTCCCTCCCATCCTTACAGGTTTGATTCCTACCTATATCCTGGCAAGAGGCGGAATATCCGTAGCAGCTTATCGAAGAGCTCTGAAATCAGGTAAAACTTACGATAAGCGCGTCAAAGTGTTGTTGATCGGAGAAGACCGCGTTGGGAAGACCAGCCTTGGCAAAGCTCTCAAAGGTGAATCGTTTAAAGAAGATGAGGCTAGTACAGATGGAGTGCTCATGAGTGAGGCCCTCAAGAATGCTAGCGAAAATCCTTGGAGAAATTCAGAAGCTCATAGAAAGTCGAGTGCATACAAGGTGAAGTGTGCGGAGATGATTCGCCACCAGTTAAGAGGATCAACAAATCAGCCATCTCAAGATGAGACAACAGGAAAAGCAAACATGGAGTTAACAGCCATCAATCAAAGTACTCAACAACCAGGTGTGCACGTTGTACTTCTTTCACATAAGCTAAAATTTAGCTTATGATACTGCGGCGTCAAAGGATAAAGCTTAAGAGCCGTTAGGTCTAGGATGTATAGACTTTGTTTGCTACTTTTTAGGTGAAAGGCCTGGAATTGGACGTCCTTGTAGAGGAAACGAAATCTTCGAAAACATTTGAAGTAATGGTTCATTTAGGCCATTTCTGGTTAGCTGATGAATTCACCATTCATTGGCGACGTGAACTTAATTTACAATCAGACACAGGGTATTGAAAATCACATATTTTTATGTCTTAAGAAACACACCCCGAGTTACAAATTAAGAAACAAAGTTTATTGATCAAGCCTAGTGACATATAGGTTTCTGACTACTCCATATCTTGACAAAATGTCAACACTCACTAGTATGAATGATGACTGGGAAAAGAAAAGTTCGTTTTTAAATTCCCGTAAGAAGCTCAGATGTTCAGTTCCATTGCAAACTGTACGACCTTCTATATAATTCTTATAGTTTTGCTTTGTGTCCCATTGCATTTAGCCTCGTTACAACTGCAAGTTGATGGAAATTTGGAGTTGGACACCATTGCAGACGATATTTCTAGTTTACTCGAAGACGATTTTGGAGATGACGAGGTCGATAATTGCAAAGATAACGACTCCGATGGAATATGGCCTGTCATTTGGGATTTTGCTGGCCAAGCTGTTTATCGTGCCATTCATCCCATCTTTATGTCCCCGGAAGCTGTGTACGTCTTGGCGTTTGATCTATCAAAGAATTTGTTCGATAAGGCAGGAGGGAATACTGGAGGCAAACACTCGGTACCGAATCCTGACGGTGAAGATTCAAATCTAGATCATATCATGCGGTGGATGGACATGGTGCACTCCTTAAAATACTCTGCGGAAAGTGAGACTCTACCACCAGTCATCCTTGTGGGTACACATGCCGACAGTGTCAAGGAAGACCCCAACAGAATCATGGATTGCCTTTTGGACAGATTCTGCAAAAATAGACTGATAGGTGAGCATATTGCAGGGAGTGTTGTTGTGGACAACACACGCGCTGGTAAGGCACAGGAAGACCCAGGAATTGTCCGTTTACGTCGGCAGATATTGGAAATGGCAAATAAGCTGCCGCACACCAAAAAGGAAGTTCCCTTGCAGTGGCTCAAAATAGAGAGCAAGATTCAACACGCAGCAGAATGTGGAGTAAAGTACATCCCTAAACTTTCCTTTAAAGAAGAAATCGTGGAAAAAGTTTGTACAATTCAAGTGGACGATGTTGACCCGATTTTGAACTTTCTTCACGATCGTGGCATCATAATCTATCACGAAAATGCAAATGATCCAAATGGCTTGGTGGTGCTGGATCCGCAGTGGCTTGTAAACGTGCTTTGCAAAATAATAACTGTCGTCCTGAGCAGAGAGGAAAAGATTAACATCCGCAGCCATCGCAAAAAGCTCAAACAGAAAGGGATTCTAGCAAAAGAGCTTCTTGACCATGCCTGCAGAGAGCGGGGCTTGATGGAAGTTGAGCAGTCATTGCTGTTTCTGATGGAGAAATTCAACCTTCTTTTTCGTTGTCCTAGTAAGGACAAGTAACTTCCTTGGATTGGTCTGCTTCAAAAGTGTGGTAAAGTTGCAAGTCTGGTCACAAGACAAGTTGGACTCACTCTGCAATGATTCGGGATTCCTTTCGGAGGTGTACAGGTTAGAACCTCAGTCCTTCTATCTCGAGGGTTGATCAAAGTATTATTTCACATCACAATACCATTTCACAATCAAGCATACTGGTGACAAGGATAAATATTGTGATATTGTATTGATTTCCATCAGTAAGAAGAAGACCAATTACCATCGCATGTTGTCCTTCAATATTTTCTCTGGTAGATACAAGCTATTTATTAGCTGGAATAAAAAAAGGATAAGATTAACTTAGTGCTTCAAGCTAGCCTGGATACAGTTGTTTTGGCTAGCATTTTGAGGCCCTCTTAAACACTGCACATTCGGTCCTTATTAATTGTCTAGGTGGGCTTTGAGCTGAGGAATCGTGAAATAGTTATTGATAACTAAGCTCACGTAATATTCTTTTTTTTTTCTAGTTGCTTGGAAAGGAGTTTGGAGACAATGCGCGGCGAGTGCCACTGGTTGCGTTCACTGTCTTGGGATTTGTGCGTTCAATGCAGATTGTGCCCTGGAAAGGTAGACTCCAGCACTGGCAACTGTATCTGGCACGACACAAAGGGATGTTTGCATGACGACTGTGCTCACTACATTCCTTTGAAAAGCCGCAAGTTCTACTGTCCAGATGCTAAAGGCGATGAATCCTTCTTGCTTGAAGAAAACTTCGAACCTTGGGTTCAGGTGAGGAGGGTTTTTCTGGCTTTCGTGGCATGCCTTACAAATGGAAGTACAATTATGACTTTGTGAACGGCACGACAAACGGCAAAATTTATTTGAATTCATCTGGCATGTTTCGGGTCAAATGTAGTCATTTAGTTGTATGATGAATGATTGTGCTGATACAACAAAATAAGTTTACTCAGAGCGGTCTCATATACACATCTTTGAGAGTGAGATGGGACGTTTGTTTGTCGCTGTCGGGCCAGTTATGAGCTCTCAGCTCACCCATCCAGCCCATGTAAACCAGGAGATTAGAGTATAGTTCACGACACAAGGAACGTTCATGTTCTTCCGCTATCGACCAATGTTTCCTTTGTCTGTCTCCACAATGAGTGTAGTCCATTGAAATTAAGACCAGTCATGTAACGTCTTACCCAGGGTAACAAAAGCATATATATGCTTCTGAGGGTACCTTATAAGCAATATCAGTACATGTTTGTAATTACCTCAAACTGATCATCTTTTTTCAGGCCGTGAATAACAACAACACCGCGAATGAATTTGGTAGGTAGTCTGTTATGTTTGTTACTGTCCCTTGGCAAACACTTCGAGACGATAATGTGATGCTTTACTGCACCAGTTTTAATTATTCTTAACTAAGTGCATCCTTATTGGCTTGGTTTCGTTTTAACAGTCTGTTTTCTTGTTTTATACATACAGTTAGCCGATCGCGGTCTTCACCTAAGCATTGTCGGAAAGCGTCAAGTCCTTCAACCAATGCAAAACAGATTTTGCTATTAGCCGGAGAATGGGGATCTGGGAAAGGTGGTCTACGAACCCTTAACAGACAACTAGCAATAGAACTGGCGAAAAACGCCAAGCTGGCGGTCAGTTTCTATGTTACAAAGTGCAGTGAAGAAGAAAAGCAAATTGCGTCAAGCCATGGTATCACTCTTTTAAAAGCAAAAGAATTACCTGGCTATGAAGACCTTGATCGACTTTCCTCTCCACCAGAAGAATTACCAGAGATCGACATTGTGGTTGGGAATGGGGCGAGACTCGGGAAACAGGCCCAGCTGATCAAAAGATTCTGTCAAAAATGCGTTTGGGTTCAGGTGGAGCATACAGCTCCCGAGGAACTCGCCATGTACAAGGATTATTCTTGCAACATCTCGAGAGGCGAGCAGAAGCATCATACGGAGGTAAAACTGGCTGACCTTGCTGACATGGTGGTTTCAGTTGGACCAAAGTTAACGGAGTTGTACAAGACGTATTTGCGTCATTCTCCCAACAAGACGGTCTTTGAAATCATTCCAGATCCCAGCATCTTCCACGAATTTAGAGAATGCAAGCAGGCTAAAGACGACAGAGAGAAATTTAACGTCTTGGTGTTTGGTCGTGGTGACGCGGACGATTTCAAGCTGAAAGGATTTGATATAGCTGCGAAAGCGATTGCAGAGCTGAAGGACCAAGGGTACCATCTCTATTCTGTTGGTGCGCCAAGTGGGAGTGAAGAAAAAGTGACAGAGAAGTTACTTCAGCAGGGCATTTCTCCTCGTCAACTATCCGTTCGTGGCTTTATCGAAAGCAGGGAAGAGCTAGCTAAGTTGCTATGTCAGGTGGATCTTGCCATTATGCCATCAAGGACGGAGGGCTTTGGTCTGACTGCTCTTGAGGCCTTATCTGCCGGTCTACCAATTCTAGTAGGCGGTAACTCGGGATTTGCAAAAGCTCTCGAGAACATGAAAAATCCCTTGGCTTCATCGTGTGTCGTGCATTCAGAAGACGCCAAAGAGTGGGCTAAAGCAATTCAAGCCGTGAAGGAGAAACCCAGGTCAGACAGGTTACATGATGCACAAACATTGAAGGATGATTGCGAGAATTCCTTCGCCTGGTCAAAGCGATGTGAAGCCCTCACGGGAGAAATGCTCTCTCGGGTTACAGGTGAGAAGTATATTACATTCTCTAGTGATAAGCTTAAATCAGAATTCCCCCACGGTCTTTGTCTGTCTGTCTGTCTGTCTGTCTGTCTGTCTGTCTGGCTAGCTGGCTGATTGCTGAAGTACGGCTCTCTTTTAGTTTTAGGCAAAATAATTATACGGAGGAGAACAGCAAGCTGTGGGAGCAGGGATGGCGCAGTGGCGAGAGCGCTCGTTTCCCACCATTGTGGACCGGCTTCGATCCTGGCCCGGTGTCATATGTGGGCTGAGTCTCGCCACGGGTTCTCCTGTTGTCCTCCCTCCACAAAAAGCATTCTCCAAATTCCAGTTCATCCAGAATAGAGGACCCAATTGAAAACCAACTAAGGCTAATGTGGCTTCCTCTCTAACTATCGTGAAATATTCATTTAAAATTTCCAGAAAGAAAAGGTGACGACAAAGATAGCGGTGAGCAAGGAGATGAAGCCGCAACAGATGTGCAGTGTGTCAAATACATGGCAGAAGAGAACGAGCAGGCAACACAACCTGCATTCCCACTAAGCCGAAGACCTGGGACCTGTAGTGGCGGTATGTTACAAACAAAATATGACTATACACCGAATTCATAATGGTGGATCGCTCGGGCAAGCCTCGGCACGAGAGCATGAAAACGAGGCGGGTGAGGATAGACACTCTAGTTCTAATATGGCGATAAGTGAAGCGAAGACCTGTACAGCTCCAGTTTTACTAAAGGAAAGTGATATAACTGAAGCTAGTGATGCGGGAAGGAAACCAGCAGAGTTGGGAAAAGCTAATCTTTTGTTTTGGCAGCGATTCAAGCGTGATCGTGCGAA
>NC_090873.1:14016133-14031133 GCF_036669935.1 Montipora foliosa | reverse complement strand
AGTGGTTATTAGTGTAACGTTATCAAACGTTTGAATCTGTCGACATAAATTTGTATAGGTGGTTTTTTTCCACTGGTTTTGAACCAGTGAAGGTTTGTTGAATTGTTATGCGTACATGTTAGTCTAACCTCTAGGTGTACTTACACAAACAAACGAACCAAGCCACGAACCAACGAAAGAGCGAAGCGAATAAACGAACGAACGAAAAGAATGAATGTAATGAAAGGAATCAATCAACGTAAGTACGAGCGAACGGAACGAAGAGAATGAGTGATCCAACCAGTGAAAAAACGAACAAACAACGAACTCTTTTTCTACCAACGAACTGTGTGAAGTGAGTAAGGTTTCAAGGTATTTATCCTTTTTTCTAAGAAAAGCTTTATGGGGGCACTTAAAATAATAATAAAAGCAATTACAATGAAAGCAATAATGTTAAGTGGGATCCTAAATATTAACCAATTTTAAAGTGTTTTAAATTATGAGTTAAAGATCTTTTAAAGATCACTCTATAAATTATTAGCATCGATTCGTGGATAACAACTCCTAGAAATAGGGATACTGTGAGAAGTTGACAACAAAATTTATTCCTAGTTACAATTTTTGTTAGGTTTTTGGGCCACCATAAATGAAAGTAAAACTAAAGGCAACATAGGAATTCTGTAGCAACTGTTTTTTACATTATCAGCGCGGAGTTATTCGACTTGCTTCGTTTCTGTTTTGCGCACTTTATTTACTCCCTTGTCATTACCTGACAATGGATGTTGAACATCGAACATACTGTTTTACATTTAAAAGAATAATTGTTAAAACTTATTTGTGTAACAAAAAGTAGTAGTCATGGCATGACTGGGGAATTTATAAACTGGGTTCACAGCAAATGCTTTTCAGCTTTTGTTTGCAAAGTTACATCTTTTTTTTTTTTTGTTTCCCACATTTTATTTACAGTTATAACGTTAAGTACACTGCAATTATTAACAGGTCACTAATAACACCTTCATTACTTCAACTAATAATTATACCTAGTAAGTATCTCTAACATTGATATAAAATTTCCATTTAGCCTGAAATTGTTTTACCTTATTATTCTTAGAGGCAAGATACATTTCCGTTCTGTATTTCACATCCAGCATTGCCTTAAAAATTTCCAAATTTGGGGGTACTTTACGTTTACGACAATTCCAAATATGAAGTTTAGCCAGAATGAACAGATAGTTAAGTAATTGGTCGGATTCTCCAACTTGTCTACCGACAAAAACATCTTTCAAGGTGAATTCTACATACTTTCCTGAGAGCATAAACCAGAAGTTTTCAAGATGTTTCCAAAAACGATGGGAGAAAGAACATGCATAAAATAGGTGATGAACCGTTTCTGATCCTTTCTCACAAAAGGTACACAGATCATTCGGGACATAACCTATTTTAGCAAGACGATAATTAGTAAAAATAATATCCGCTAATAGTTTAAACTGAAAACTCCTAATAAAGGTTTCATATGAATGTGATTAAATGTTACCAAAAACATTAGCAGCAGTTGAATCGTCCAGATCAAAATCTTCTTTCAGTTTGATAAAGCCTCTCGAACGTTACATCTTAACAGTGAGATAGTTTACCCTATTAAATTAATAATGCAAAGACTTGCTTGTTCTTAAATGTGCAAGTCAAGTAAAACAAATGCTTTTATTCACCCTGCTTTAAGTTCAGACATTTATTTTGTGATAGACAAACATTTCTTGGCTTTGACTTCTTTCAAGTCAATAAAGATTGGGACAAAAATGGAAAAGAATTCTACTACCGCCCTCACAAGCCGTGGGTACAAAAGCTCGTTTTGTACTGCACTGCAGCGTATTCATGTCAAATACTCTTCTGTAATTATAATCACTGGCATTTCTCTCTAAAGACGCCATGAGAAGTTGAGTGTTAAAGAGAAGCTCTGCGGCAATGCGAAAATCCCCGCTGAAGCATTCAACCGAAAATTAATTTGGACTTCAAGGACAAAACCATAAATTGTATTGTCTGTATTGTGCTCCCCCTCCCTTCCTCGTCTCTTCCTCCCCCCCAACTCACCCCTCGTCCCATGCCGTCCCACCCCGACCTCTTGATAGCTTGTTTGGGGTCTGAAGAGGGCCCTTGTCCCCACCTTCCCTAAAATAGCTCACACAGCTAGACGTGTGCAATAGCGATCAGGGAACAACGATGGGCTTGATCTCCGCTGTTCTCAGGTGCAAATTCTCGATAGTACCTAATCATCCGCGTTTGTAAAATGACCAGTTGCTCTGCCAGTTAGGATTCATGAGCAACAAACAGCATTTAAGCGTTTTACCTCGCATGTGAGCGACAAATTATCTTAAGCGCTGAAACATATATGCATAGATTAAAAAGTGAAGAGTTACATGTATTAGGGTCTTCAGGCAAGATTAAGATAGGTCGATCTTTTACTTTTCTTCCCTTCCTCCCTCCCTTGACATGTTTTGTTTTCAAAGTGGTTCTGGGGGTTGGGGGGAGGGGGCGCTTTACAACCGTTTACGACACAGGTTCTTGGTCTTTGTTGTAGAGCACTCTAATTTCCCGTTTCATGGTCAGCCATTTAAGATTTCCACGCACATTCTCCCTCTCCATGGCCTAGGATTCCAAAGCATCTCGAAACTCTTTGACGGAAGCTAGACGCCATCCCTAGAATAAACAACAGAGAGATATCTTAAGGATAGGTGACAAGAATCTTTTGTAGAGTTAACAATCCCTGTCAATTATGAACAAGTTTGACAATCAACCAGGCTGTAGCCAGGCACTAAACTAAACACTTCATAACAGAGAGAAATCTGGCTGACTTGCTTGTTATTTAAACCATTTCATAACCCCTCCTTCCCCTCCCCTTTTTCTGTAACTTGTACGGCCACTCTCTTAGATGGAAACCTCTTTCTCTATAGGAGAATGGGACCCCAAATCCCCCTACTCCCCTACCTTCTTACACACCCAACATTGTAAGAAAACAACACTAAAGAACGCTTTTCTCAAAGTGGTTATCTATCGCTGCAGGATACATAACCTGCTTGTCCACAATGGATCGAGTTACCTGCTATCATTTTTATCAGATTCCCTGGCGGAAAGGAATCTCTATTAATACACACTGCTCCCCCTCCTGTACAAGATACAGGTACTTGCTAGTTCATCTTTAGTACCCCCTACAGTTATTTTTGATGTTAGCCCTGCTGGCAAAACAAAATGTACAAAAACATCTCTCTATTATAAATTTTCATACAAATTGTTATCTCCTCTAGATGATGAAAACTTGGAGCACATTGCAGGATATCCCCAGCAATTCTGCAACTACGCCCCAACAATTCCCTTTCAAGAAAACTGTTTATTTATACATACGTGAGGACTATTAATCCCTCTGGTGCTCAGATGTGGACTCAGTTCTACAGCCCCCTGGGTCAGTGGCTCATAAACCGTCTGCTCTGTAGTAGCATACAATATTAAGGCATCATTGCATCCGTCAGGTCTTTCAACATTAAAATCTGGCTCCACCATGCGACGGACTGTATCAGGGTGAAGGAGAATGCGCCTTATCTCTGTTGCTGACTCACCAGGTTTAAGAACTTCAGTGGCTCCCTATGGGATAAGCGAAGGTAAATCAATATACATGTACAAGAAAAAGAAAACCAAAAAAGGATGAATTGACTGAGCTTGGCCTTTCTCCCGTCCATTGAAAGATTGGACCGGACTTCAAACTTCCCGCTGCAATCGGCAAACATGTCACTAAAGTTGGATGATCTCCTCTGTCAAATACATAATATAAATTCTCGGCTCAACTCTGCATTTGAAAATTTCCCAAGAAAAACACGTTACAAGATGCCTCTTTTACTGAATATTTGCCGTCTGCTTTTCCAAACTTCTTAAGCAGTTTCACCTAGCAAACACAGGGATGAAGATACACTTCTCACGGCATGATTTTGACTTGCGACTTGAATAAAAGAGCGATTTTATTCAAAACATCTCCCTCAACTATTGACTACAGGCGACAATGAGAGGACGTCAAGATAAGAAATCCTTCACCGAAAATTCACTCTTGGGCTTAGGTGGTAGTCCCTCCTCGTGCCTGCTTCTCGCCCCCAGGATTTCACGCGGCCATTTTTTCTTCGCGATTTTCTTTCGCGCCACGCAGGACGGACTTAGCGAAAGAGGGACTACTCGTAGTCTAAAAATTCTTACTTACCTTTTTTGGTGGATACAAGACCACAATGGAGCCGTCCGCCTGGTACACAGATATGGATTGGAAACTTTTCGTTATTAGTGACTTCAATCACAAGTGCATCACCTGTACCATCCACAGCTCTGTAAAACTTCCGATGACGTGAGGGTGTTACCAGCTCAACCCTGTGGGCTTGGAAGGTTGGAATTGCATAAGGGGGGCCTTTTGCGACAAGCAAATAACCAACAACGTGAGCGAATAATGTTCGACTGTCACTAGCAAAATGTACACCACAGCACGCAGCTATCCATTAACTACCACATATGCAGTTGCTGGCCCACTGACTGGTAAAATGTATGCTTGATGGAGGTGATTATAAAGACAAAACAGCAATAAGGCACCAACTATTTGTGTATTTGTTTAGCAGTTTTCGCTTTTAAGGTACTGCACTATGTATGGACAAGGACAAGGTCAAAACCACAGCACCCTATAAAGCGCTATTTATAGTGTACACCTGCTCTACCTATATAGCTATTTTTGTCACGCCTTCTCAAGCTTGAAATTAATTTTCACCCACAGATAAATAGACATGTATATGACTACTGATATCTCACCAAACATCTCTTTTTCCACTGGTAGAACTATTTGGATTAACTTCTACAACATTTACAATCAACATTTGTATACAAAATGCAATCTCCATCTTAGACTTGAGATACTAAGACCAACATGCAAGAGACCTCATGTGAGACCACACCCACACTCCCCTACCCCAGATCCCCTGTACAGTTGTATTCCTATAATGATGAAGTGCCCCAAATGTGGAGGTGTCATCTTACTATACAATCAATACAAACAACCAGGCACCAGGATGCCTCAGTGACTCCTTTCAAGTCTTGCTTATAAAAGATAACCATACTGTTCAAGTTTTATATTATATTTGCCTGTGACCTGGCTCTCTTGTTGATGGGGTGAAGAGAAAACGGGAAGAAAGAGGGTGGAAATAAGAGAAGACATCCCAACCCCCAACCTGCTCCCCCCCCCCCCCCGTCACAGCCACGTCACTCTCAACCACTTCCTTCTTGGCCCTTCCAGCTGAGGTCAGACCCTTCCAACTGGAGCCTGCTCACAGGCTAATATTCTATAGGTTTTACTTAAGTATCAGCATTTTTTAGCTCTATCAACCAATAAATTGTGCATTGCAAAATGCACTGAGACTTTATATGCTCAATGCCCTTTTAGGAATTTCATTATTAAACATCCAACAGTCCCTCCCACCCCTAATCCTTCCCTGCCCCCTGTCTATCACCCCTCTGTGGATTCCATTACCTGCAAATAAATCAGGTGTTTCTACTGCTAGAGCTTTCAACTCTGTCTTCTTGTCAGGATCATTTTTGAATGGAGGCACATTCTCAACCTTAAAAACTTTAAAGCTGACATTATGCAGCATTGTACCATCAGGGGGCCTTGGAATGAGAGCAAATTTGACGCGAAAATATTTTGCTAGGTTTGTAGCCATCAAGTGCCCATCTCCAGTTGGTTGATAAGGAAGTATCATCCTTCCATGGTGCATTGCCCGCCAACATTGCTTCCTGAAACATAATACAAAACATCTTTTTTTTTTTTCAAATTGGTTGATAAAAATAATTATAAGTTATTAGCACTTACATTATTAACGACTTTATGGCAAAAACTATGAGTATTAAAGAAATGGTTGCCATTTTTCTGTCCATTTCTTCCTAATGATGAACCCTTCTTGGGCACTGCAACGGTACTTTCTCTTACTTGTTTGTTTGTAGTTGGAAAACAGAGACCTTTTCAAAAATCTAGCACATTTAATTTTCCAAAACGTGCAAAATGGCAACATGGCAATCCCTAAAATAGCTTGTACCTCCGTAAAACAACACCTGCTTGAAAAATTGGAAACTCTACATGCAATAATCTTACAAGCAACTTAACTCACGTGATAATCATCCATGAAACGTACAAATTCAAACTGTCCCTGAGTGCATGCTCACTATTTGCATGTCACGCCACTTTGGTAACTGCCTTCTTAACAGATAGAATAGGATGCTACTGACACTTGCACATAGAACTCAAGGACGAAAGCTAATAAAACTGTCCCTGAGTGCATACCCACTATTTGCATGACACGCCACTTTGGTAACTGCGTTCTTAACAGATAGAATAGGATGCTACTGAGACTTGCAATGAAAACTAATAAAACTGTCCCTGAGTGCAAGCTCACTATTTGCATGACACGCCACTTTGGTAACTGCATTCTCAACAGATAGAATAGGATGCTACTGACACTTGCACATAGAACTCAAGGAAGAAAGGTAATAAAACTGTCCCTGAGTGCATGCCCACTATTTGCATGACACGCCACTTTGGTAACTGCGTTCTTAACAGATAGAATAGGATGATACTGACACTTGCACATAGAACTCAAGGAAGAAAGCTAATAAAACTGTTCCTAAGTGCATACCCACTATTTGCACGTCACGCCACTTTGGTAACTGCGTTCTTAACAGATAGAATAGGATGATACTGAGACTTGCATATTGAACTCAAGGATGAAAGCTAATAAAACTGTCCCTGAGTGCATTGCTCACTATTTGCATGTCACGCCACTTTGGTAACTGCGTTCTTAACAGATAGAATAGGATGATACTGAGACTTGCACATAGAACTCAAGGATGAAAGCTAATAAAACTGTCCCTGAGCGTATGCCCACTATTTGCACGTCACGCCACCTTGGTAACTGCCTTCTTAAGAGATAGAATAAGATGCTACTGAGACTTGCACGCAGATCTCAAGGATAAAAGCTAAATTTTGATAAAGAAAATCGCTCTCTTACTTTTCGACCTCTACTGTGTCTAAGGTGATGAAATCCTGCTTCTGTTCACTCTCTAAGCTGAACATCTGTTGGTTTTCCAGTGCAGCATTCATTTGATCCAGATTCTCTCTTGAAACCCCTGCAGAGTTGATATACACATGATGGTACATACTTCCTCGGCGGCTCAAACGAGCCTTGCACCCAACCTAGAACAGACAGAAATGTGGAATTGTTGTCAACTTTGACTAAAAAGACATTGTGCAGTTTGTCCCAGAAAATATATATACTCTCCCTGACAGAAGGTAATAGAATTTCCTGGGGGGTGGGGGCTCTCGAAGACCAAAAAAGTTGACGAAATGTATGAAGCTCAAATGGAATCTCCAGAAGGGTTGGGGGACATAGAAAAAATCTCTCGTCTGGGGGACATATGTTTATTTTCTGAATTGACATATTTCTCTTAAGGAGGCTCGAAAGGGTTTTTAGCTGCACGCGCGCACACAAACACACGCGTCAGCTCAATGACTCGAAATTAGCACACCAGAAGTTAAGTCTTGCGTAAAATCTGCGCCAACCAGAAATAAAATCTGCAGAAAAATAACATTTGTTTTTAGCTCGAAATTTTGCTCGGTGACCTATGTTGATTTTTTGCATGCACGCACCATTCACGTTGGCACTTCAAATATAAAAGTTTCAGAGAAACTTATCTAGTAGAATTTTCTGTAAGCTATAAATCGCATTTTTAAATATGTATTTAATTCTACTAGATAACTTTTTGCAATACTGTCTGAAAAGTTAAAGAATTTAGGGAACTTTCCAACAAAGAGATGAAAATGGTAGGTCACCGAATCAGTTTTTCAGATAATTTACAAAAACTGAAATTTAGTGGACGTTTTTGAGCACCTTGTGCGTTGCCATGGTAACTGATATGACGTCACAAGTACCCTGAAAGTATAGCCCAGCGATAGAGTTGCAAGGAGACATATAGTTTGCCCACACCATTAAATATCCTTCTTTGTAATCTTCCATCATTTAACAACCACTGCAGCAACAAAAAACCCTCATCTGAGATTGTCAACTAACAACTCTTGTACTGATGTACTGCATGTAGCTCTTCGACAACTGTTATGCTGTATCAGAATGTTAGCAGGAGAATTCTTTCAATAATCAGTGTAGTGTATAGGTGCAATCTTGGAAACCTGCCTTAGAGGGAATTCAAAAGTGCACAAAGACAGATCTACAGTAAATATGTACATCCTGGAAGCCACAAAATTTGTATCACTGTTTGGAAAACAAGTGTGTGAAATGTCTGCACTGGGAAACAAACTATATCCTATATGGCTTCCATTTTTTGACATAATATTCCTCCTTATATGAAAAATCTTAATATCTACCAATTTTCTAAACAAATTAAATTGTATCTCTTCTCTGACCAACTTGAAACTTCATGAAATATCTAACATTTTGATCATTAACTTCTTTCGAATATCTACTGCTCATATGGTTCGGTCTGTCTCCTTGTGTTTGTACTCTTCTCTTTACACTTTAATCTTATTTTGTTTTGCACGTAAAAGACAGGGGAATAACTCGAAAACTGCAAGGTTCTTTTGTTCTCCTGGCTCAACTTTAAGCATATGTATTTCTTAATTTACTGTAGTTTGTCACTTGCCATGTAAATGTGTCTTTTAGTTGTTAGAGTAAATAAAGCATTGTTGTTGTTGTTGTTGTTGCATGATCTTAGCTGCCGAGTAAACCTTTGAGAGATGGTTAGCAATCATGATCACTTTCAGAAATTTTAAACACGTTTAGGTTAATTTTGTGAATTGCTGGTAAGCAGGTCAATCTGGGCTGCTTGATAATTTTCCCAAGATCAATTAAGACTTTACTTGGTAACTCCACACAACCCTTCCATTATATGTCACAGCTCTTCATGAGAGCCCTACATACTTCGTATGGATTGCAGACCCACATTAGGTAACTTTAACCAGAAAAGCTACACTAAAAGAGATCATTTTAGCCTTATGAGTCCTCTTTAAACCAATTTTTGTGTTTTACAGATCAGCAATTACCTCAAATAGCATACCCTAACCTCTTCAAGAACAAATCAGGCAAACACCTGTCAAGGTGAGGAAAGATCACGTTTATACAAACAAAAGTACAATTAACCTTGGGGCCGGTATAATGAGTGTATAACACTGTCCCATAGGACTTGATTGCCTCAATGTCATCTGGATTGACATCTATGTGTGCCATCCAAAGATCCTCCACTTCCTTTGAGTCAACCATGTCATCTGTGAGCTCTGGATCATACACATCGTATTCTCCATTCACAATGCCTTGTAACCAGCCACCTTGGAGAACAACTTTGGTGGTAAATCCTTCCAGCTTTTTTACTTCTGCAATCTCAACAGATTTTGAAGGTGGCGAAACTATAAAATGAATTTAAGACAATGATTAACCACTTTAATAAATGATGACAAAACAGTATTATTATTATCATCATCATCATCATCATCATTATTATATTATTACTATTATTGTTATTATTATTTAATATTATTTTTACACTAGCTTTCACTGATTAACGTTTTATTTACCCAAGGGCTTAATGATACAGTGTATGTGCAGCAAAACGAGTATATTGTTGTTTAAAACTTTAAGGGAGGCAGTGTGGCCAATCTGGAGGTGCCTGGTTCTAATCCTCCACCCTACTGCTATGTAGATTTGTTCTCAGAAGTTCTGGGTTCAACTCCTCCTCCTCCATATTATTATTATTATTATTATTATTATTACCGGAGAGACTTTAAACAGCGGTGCAAATTTGGCCTGTGACGCCCGCCTCGACATCCATGCACGTGGATTTTGGGAGAGACAGAAGTCGACCTTTTTTGATATAAGAGTATGCCATCCAAACGCCGACTCATATAAAGATCGTACGCCAGAACAAGTGTATCGCCTTCATGAAAACGAGAAGAAAAGAATGTATGAAAGACGAGTCCTGGAAGTTGAACAAGCGTCCTTTACGCCACTAGTATTCACCACAACAGGAGGTATGGGACGCGAATGCTTAAGATATCATAGCCGACTCGCAGAACTGATATCCGTAGAGAAAGGCGAAGACTATGCAAAGACATTGACGTGGATAAGAGGAAAAGTTTCCTTCTCTATCTTAAGATCAGCGCTTCTCTGCCTCAGAGGCTCCAGATCAAATAGGAGGAGAACAAATAATGTCAAAGACATTGATGTAGAGGTTGAACTTGCTAGATCTCATGCTAAATGACTTTTTAATTCTTTTTTTTTTCTTTCTGAGTAATTTTTACTGGTTAGTTATATTTTATATAAATGTATAAAAATAGAGAAATTTATAATATTGCCTGTAAATCAAAAGTTCTTACCTGTTTGGAGATGTTATTTGTTAGGCTTGTATATATCAATGATTTAATAATTTGCTATTCTTACTGTTTTAACAATTTATAATGATGATAATAATAATAATGTTAATAATTACTCAAATGTTCTTTTAGCCTTTTAAATTTTGTAAGCAACTATTGTGAAGTTCTAATAAAGTTTACTATTTTTATTATTATTATTATTATTATTACTATTATTATTGTTGTTGTTGTTGTTGTTGTTGTTGTTATCATCATTATTATTACAGTGTAAATGTACATGTTCTTCCAAGCTCCAAGTGCTTTCATTCAGTTTAATGTAAAAGAGTTAAATATAAAATGGGGACCGGCTATGACAGCAATTTTTCCACATTATTTTTTTGGTCAACAGGCTGGGGATGAACATGTACATGACTAAACAACTTCTCCAATTTTCCATAATTATTCATTTGCTACATCCATTTTTCATACATCTGGAATATAAATCTTCAATGGCTAAATAAATGCATAAAACAAAACTGATGTTTTAGAAATAATGACTTGTAAGGAAGATGATTATAGAAACCTGTATCAAAACCAAATAACACCAAGTTCATATTGCCACCCTCGCACTGTGGGGTTTGTGGAAGTCTTCTTTCAGCAAATTTCCGTCTGAGGAGACTGAAAAAGAACAACAGAACAGTGAAGCACCTATCTGGACATCTGTCACTTTACATGTACAGGTGTAAATGTACATGTACACTTTACATGTACATACGTCGATCTAAATTATTGCTTGAAATATTACACAGTTTTATTGGAGTTGAGTAATATTTCTCAAAGGGCCACTACTTTCTGGAAGCCGTTACCTTTGGAATTCTACGGTACTGTCAGTTGGCTAATGGTGGGCATCTGGTGTATTGTAATGGAAAGTAAAGCACAATTTTTTTATTCCTGGCTTTCCTGCCAATAATAACAAACGTAGCAAAAAGATGAAGAAGGGGAGGGGTTTCTTCAAATATACACAAAATCAAATGAACGATATTGAAAAAAAAATTAAGCCAACGAGATTTAGCATTTTATGGTTTAGAATAGGAGATTTTGGAAGCTGATGGAGTGATGCCCAACTACAGTACAACACTGCAATCAGTGCCCTCATTAACGAACATCCCAGACAATACACAACACTGCCCGGTACCTGTACTATCTTAAAACGAGTATGGACAACGTGCGCGCTTGCGACCCGTGCGAGCCATGGCTGTAAACCATTCGAGGCAGGAGTCAACATGCGAGCAATCCGACTAAACATGCGAGCCACGCAGTTACTGAAAGCGAAACGATTTAAAATGGGTGTTTAGACGTACATACTGTTTATAAGCGCTATTTGCACAATTTGGAGTCCGACGATCGAGGCACGGGTTGTCCCAAAAATCTCAATTCAGTCTGCATTGGAACTGCGTTCTATCGAACGCAATAGGGGCTAAGTTATTAGTCACTGGCCCAAATTAAAAGCTTTGCGTTCCGTTTTAAGTGTTATTGGCGTATACTGTATTAATTAATGTGCCCTTTGTGTTGATTATCAAATAGTACTTACATTGCGTCCTGCAAAAATAATTCCCGCCACGTCACTGATGAAGTCCGGGTGACAATATTTATTTCTGTTTATTCATTCACCAACCCATTAAGGATTAACAAACGCAATACGAAAGACTGCGAAATGACAGAACTAATATTTCGCTAAATATAGCATACAAAATTCCAGGAGTGATCATTACACAATGCAACTCGGCGATAAGCGAACCAAATATGAGCAAAAAACCTGCATACAAATCACGCGCAAACGAGCATAAACACAATCGCTGATCAATGATTCATTAGTATGTATGAGCTCTTCTATTGTCTATCTTTTGTCGCCTTGTTTTTGTAAGGCAAAGTCGTCTATGATACAAATAACGTGGCGAATGGTAAATAAGTGGCATACTCGGTTGTCGGCCTGTCGTAAAAAATATGTACACAAGCTTATTATAATGGCGCAAAGTCCTGCTGCCTGGATATTTATATGAAAGGCAAAGGCATAATCAAGTTAACCTTTACGGAAATAAGTTATCATCAAATGTCGCGTAAAAAGGTTTTTAATATCGAAATTATTTTTGCCGGGCCCTCTTCCCTTGTCTGCCTTGAAGAATTGTTATTCTTGCTGCTGTGACTTGTTTCCTTTGTTATTTTCGCTAAATTCGTTATATTTGTTATTTTCGTTATATTTGTGGGGCCTCCTTCCTTTTTCTTGCTTGAAGAATTGTTATTCTTGCTGGTGTGGCTTGTTTCCTTTGTTATTTTCGCTATATTCGTTATATTTGTTATTTTCGTTATATTTGTGGGCCCCCCTTGCTTGAAGAATTGTTATTGTTGCTGCTGCTGTCTGCTTTATTTGTTATTTTCGCAATATTCGTTATATTTGTGGGGCCCCAGTTCCCTTGTCTCCCTCTAAGAATTGTTATTCTTGCTGCTGTAGCTTGTTGTCCTTTGTTATTTTCGCTATATTCGTTATATTTGTTATTTTCGTTATATTTGTGGCGCCCCCTTCCTTTTTCTTGCTTGAAGAATTGTTATTCTTGCAGGTGTGGCTTGTTTCCTTTGTTATTTTCGCTATATTCGTTATATTTGTTATTTTCGTTATACTTGTGGGGACCCTTTGCCTTCTCTTGCTTGAAGAATTGTTATTCTTGATGCTGCTGTTTGCTTCATTTGTTATTTTCGCTATCTTCGATATATTTGTTATTTTCGTTATATTTGTGGTGCCCCCTTCCCATGTCTGCCCCTAAGAATTGTTATTCTAAACTTGCTGTTGCCGTTTGTTTCCTTTGTTTTTTGCGCTATATTCGTTATATTTGTAGGGCCCCCTTCCCTTGTCCGCCTTGAAGAGTTGTTATTTTTGCTGCTGTGGCTTGTTTCCTTTGTTATTTTCGCTAAATTCGTTATATTTGTTATTTTCGTTATATTTGTGGGGCCTCCTTCCTTTTTCTTGCTTGAAGAATTGTTATTCTTGCTGGTGTGGCTTGTTTCCTTTGTTATTTTCGCTATATTCGTTATATTTGTTATTTTCGTTATATTTGTGGGGCCCCCTTGCTTGAAGAATTGTTATTGTTGCTACTGCTGTCTGCTTTATTTGTTATTTTCGCTATATTCGTTATATTTGTGGGGCCCCAGTTCCCTTGTCTCCCTCTAAGAATTGTTATTCTTGCTGCTGTAGCTTGTTTCCTTTGTTATTTTCGCTAAATTCGTTATATTTGTTATTTTCGTTATATTCACGCTGCTGCCTTTTGCTTCATTTGTTATTTTTGCTGTATTCGTTATTTTCGTTCATACTTAACAAATGTTTTGTTATATTTGTTATTCTTGCGATTGCGTGCATTTCTGGACATATCTCGCCATTTATGAACCGGCCAGCGTGGCTCTCAATCCAGTCGGAATGCGCGATCTCTGGCGTACACATGCTCATCTTGAACAAGGCACCAGGCCGTCTAAAAAGCTTAGCAATATCAAGGATGTTAAACGTTATCCAAATTTGGCCACAATTGCCAAGGATGGACTACTCGTCGTCAAGCGCATAGACCCCTTGTCGCCAGCTGACGAGTGTATCATCGTTCCACTTCAAGCTTTAGGTGGCTTCCTTACTGCGTTACACATTCAATTACGTCACCCTCTGGCAATCAACTGAAGTCGGTAGTGAAGCGCTATCTTTTCGCCTTGAATATGGATAATGCAATCGACCGCATTACGCAAGGCTGCCACGTCTGCGCTTTCCTCCGCCAGACACCCCAGGCCCGCATTGAGCAGTCCTGAACCCCACCTCTGGATACAGTGGGGGTGGCATTTGCAGCAGACGTTGTTAAGCTCTTGCGTCAACTCGTCTGGTGCTGAGGGAATGCACTTCGTCTTTTACATTCTCCTGGCTCCTTGGAGATGACGGGCATGTTTTATTCCGCAGTGGGCTCATCCAGCTGTGCATACAGATGCATCCATTAGACAGCCCACACTTTTCCCTAGATTACGCTAGAGATTGGTCAACTGAAAAATCGAAACAAGAACCCCGTGGCCAAGAAGGCCATGTTGGAGCTCAAGCAAGAACTACTTCGGCAGGACCCTTTAGGAGGGCCAGCCACTGACTTAATCTTAGCTACGGCTACAGCCACTCTGAATTCTCGCATATGAGGTTAGTCAGCTAACTGGACTTAAAGAGATTACTTTTCCAACAAGCAGATTCCACTTTCTGACTTTGACCTCATTTTCAAGCAGCACAGGATATGTCAAACTGACCATCTACAAAGCGAAAAGTCCAAGGCCCCAACCACCTAATTTTGCCAATCTGGCCCATTCTGGTCACCAGAGCCTCGGGTCGACCCAAGGTTCTGGGAAACTCCATGTAGGAGAACATGTGCCGTAGACCTTCTACAGCCAAAAATAGGCTATTTGAACCTTACGGCGCCTGCTCACTCCTCGTGCTAACGTGAATGCACCAATTAGAGACGCTACGAAAACCAATGAGAAGACACTTTGTGTCACGGTTCCCCAGAGCTCTTCTCTCCGTCAGTCAAGAGAAGAGCTCT
>NC_090873.1:14006133-14008633 GCF_036669935.1 Montipora foliosa | reverse complement strand
CGAAGATTTATCGAACGAAACTTGGACGGCGACGTTATCAGGCAATTGATAGAATACTTCCAATTGAGCTTAGTCGAATCCCCAGTAAAGTAGTACTAGCGAAAATATTGTAGAGGGCAAAAGCACGTGGCCGGCCATTTCACAATCCGTGAGAGCTTAACTTCAGTGAACTTTGGTATTACAAATCTGTCAGATGCTCAGAGGGCACGCTTAAACTTGTGGTGAAAAGAAGTTGTGAGGGAACTTGAAAATTATCAACATGTCAGCCCAGAAGCCAATGTTTCTCGCTTCTCTTTTATTTGTTATTCTTCAGAGACTGGAATGCTGTAGTTCAATACCACACAATTCAGTGCCTTCTGATTTTCTGTAACACGTACCACAGGCAACCCAGTGTATGCTTCGCGGAAGCATCTCGTTTCTTTAAGTTAAAAGGGCAAACACAATAGAGCCTCCAGACCCAAAATTCTCGATCCCACGTGCATAAGTTAGTTGTCGGGGTAGGGGATAGTGGTTAGGGTTAGATGCAGGCCGTTAAGATCATGAGGGTTTTTAATGAGATGCAAGACATGCTGCAACATGTAAGTATGTGAGGATTGAATAACAAGAAGGGTACGGTACTTTGTTCATAAGAGAGACGTGTGTTCTGCTCTCCTTTTACGCGTCGCAAATATAAAGCAAAAAAGAAAAAAAAGAAAAAAAAAACAATGGTAAACGCACGGAACCAAGATGGAGTCACTGCTGAGACCCAAAAGAAATTGAAATGACACCCAGTCAATGGGAACCAAATGCAATTAATAAGAGTAAGTAGGAGCGAACCACTACCCTATATACCTGTCACGACGTTTTCACAGATCGATTTACTTTTAGATAGAGTTTCCGACGAATGAGACTCCGAGTAAAACAAGTGTTCGACGTGCCATCGTCTGGCAAAACAGATGCCGGATTTGATATTTAATGGAATAAAACAGATTTAAGAGAAGGCGTAACCTTCAAAACGTCATTTTTTGATACACTGAAGACATTTGCAGCGCTGCGCGCAGGACTTACAAGATAAAGTGATCATGAATCAAGTGGCTTGAATTTTAGTTAACTGTGACATTATCTCAACGGTCATGCTGACTCGGAAATGAGATTTTGCGAACAGTTTTAAAGAAATGCATTCTACCTTCTCTCTCTTGCATTGTCTTTTTTTTCTCTCTGTTGCTTTGACTTGAATTCACTAATTCAAAGAAATAAGGAGCTGGATTGCACCGAGTCAAAAATAAAAATAAAACACATTTTTAACAACATAAGGAAATTAAAGGCACCTGTTCAACAACTAATTCTGGGCTTTTATGTTTGTTTGACTGTCAGCGTTTTGCTGTTGGTTGCTTCAATTACTACGTTTTCTGATTAAAAGCGCAATTGAAAGCAAATATTATAACAGGTGTTAATTTTCCCAGAGCTTAAAAGCAAAATGAAAAAGGCATTCATCGAAAGACAAATCACATAAAGTTGAATTGTTAAATATGATATGGCGACAAATTTTCATATTGATTAAAGGGGACATTGAAGGGTAAAAGACAAAATCAAAAAATCAAAAAAATCAAATCAAAATCGATTGAGTCTGACTCCTTGGAGTCAATAGAGAGCTTTAGCAAAGACAACGGCGACGGCAACGAGAACGTCACAAATTTGCATATTTAGTGGGCAAAAGCAATGGCTTTGCACGCCCTGCTCGTGCGTTTTCACTTTTGTTCGTTTCTTTGCCGTTGTCAGCAAAACAACAACTAGCCAAATATAGCTAAATTTGAGGTTTTATGAAGAACTTCAGCATTTGAAGATAAATTTCAATTTTATCCCCTAAATTAAGCGCCGCTCATAGCGATTTCATTTATCAGGAACTGCCACACCTTTGTCATATTAAAAAACTTGGAATAGTCGTGAAGTGATTACAATAATGAAAATTCATGTTCCCGTCGTCGTTGCTAAAGCTCCCTAAAGGCTAGTTTTTACCAGCGACGTAGTCGGAGGCGGAGTCATAATCAGAAGCGCAGACAGATACGATCTAGTGAAAATCAAACTGTCGGAGTCGGAAGCAGAATACCGATTCCGTTTACGACTCCGTTGCTTACGATCCAGTGAAAACTGGAATACTCGATTCCAAGCATTGTGATTGGTTGGTTCGTCCGCTTCTGCTTCCGACTCCGACAATCTAGTTTTTACTGGATCATAGGCGACGGAGTCATAAGCGACGGAGTCATACGCGGAGTCGGAAGAAAATGGAAACGTTCTGATTCTTCTGACTCCGATTCCGTCGAGCTTATATGCGAGCTTATGACTCCACTTACGACTCCGATCTTTGATTTTCACCAGGTCATAAGCGCTCTTACGACTCCGACTCCGACTCGACTCCGACTCCGACTCCGTCGCTAGTGAAAGCCAGCCTTAATAGGTTAACGAGGACACAGTTTTTGAGTGAGCTTAGATGTTGTTAAAGGGGACTGTGAGAGGACGTAGA
>NC_090873.1:13978633-14001133 GCF_036669935.1 Montipora foliosa | reverse complement strand
GAAAAGCAATAATGTAACTTATAGCGCAATCAATCTCCTTCATGTACAGTATATGTATTGCTTGTTCTTAATAAAGCGTGATGATTGAGTGTAAAAATGATGTATAATTAAATCGTGATCAATCTCCTTTAATAATGTATATGTATTTCTCGTTCTTAAAGCGCAATGATCTACTTTGGGAGGGGTAGTCTTTTCCACTGCTTATGCGGGTGTCCACGTATCCACTTACAGTGTAACAATATACTTAGAAGATTACTTGTGGAAGGGTGGTCTTTTCGACTACGTATCCATGCATCCACTTAAGAACATAGGAAAGATATCGTTGACGTCACCTATTGTCACTCGTGTGCCAAGCAGAGCCTCATTGGTTGTCGAAACAAAGGATCTTTTGTTTTTGTGGTTGGGGTATTTGAATAACAAAAGCAATGTTTGTAAACAAATATCTTCCCTATACTTAAAAGATTACTTGGGGAGGGGTGGTATTTTCCACTGCGTATCCACATATATACCAGCCTGTCCAGACGTGCAGCTAGAAAATGGCAGGGTATTCTGCAGTTACTCCCATGTCTTCCTCATGTCGATGAAGATATACCATAATTAAATCCGGCTGTTCCCTCCCACTGGACTCTCTAAAGGTGATAATACCCAAGGAACCACTGGGTTGCACTGATAGTGTTCTCTATATAGAATTTGATTTTTATGATATCTTTTTGCATGTGCTGGTCTCCTGCTCAAATTGGGGCAAATAGACATAATGAACTTTATTATATGGCAAGCAATTCTCAGGCTAAATGGAGCACTCTGATTTTCTGTTCTTTTGGTTGGGATCTTACAGTACATGATCTCATTACCACGGAAATGGACCATTTCCGTATTTTTTCTCTCCCAGGAAATTCAAATTGAGCAAAACAAAACGGTCTTTAAAAACCGGAATGTCATTTTCTCGTCACAACAAGACAATAATTATAGCAAGTGAACTTTAGTTTTAATAAAAACAGGTTACCGTTCAAAGTTTGCTGATGGATTGGAAGATTAAAACTGCACAAATTACCAAGCAGAAAAGTGTCGAATGCCAACGATGCCATACCTGTAATTAAAATAAAAAAAACCTACAAACCTCACTTGCTCGGGATCATAATGGGGAATATTGGCTGTCTGTCATTTTTGTATGGACCTTGTGACGGCCACGACCTTAGGGCCAATATTCCCCAGTGCGGCCCTTGCACTCGGTTCATAAGGGGTTCTTATAAAATAAAAAAAATAAAAATAATAATGACTGTGTTAAGTATGCTGTATTTAGCATTGGGGAACTTATTGCATGTACAGAAATAAACTCTCTTGTCAAATCGCAGGTTGGTTTTTTGATAGAGGGGAAAACTAGAGTAGCTTGAGAAAACTCTTCACATGTGACGTATATATCATAAAACCAAAACCAAATTATTGCGGGCTCCTATTTTTCCAACGATATTTAATTTGCGACAATAGGGCCTGACAATAAATTTGCCACTATAACTTTCCACTAAATTTTCATATCTTGTTGCAAAATTGCGACCGAATTTTTTTTTAATTATGAAATTACAATTTACAACGCGGTTTAACTAGTGTCCAGGCTCATTGCCGAAAAATGAGTGGAAACTGCTTACGACGTTTCAGCTTGTGAATTAATTGTCGTGTTTTCTTCGATGTTCAGGAAAATAAGCATTTCAGAAATAGTCAATCTCTTTGGCTTTTAGTTTGTGAGGGTGGTAAGAAGCTGTTTTATCGCTAATATTAGGCATTTCTTCTGTTTCTGCGGAAAATATCATAATTATGCGGAGGATGCAGATTTTAGGGAATTAGCGGATCCCCATTGCCACATCCTTTCAGATACCATGATATTAGCGTAAAGCAGAATATTCTTTCCGAAAGTTTAAATAAAACTCATTGCAAGCTCGGACTACATTGTGATCCTCTGCTGATACCTAGTATATTTTGTTTTAGTATGTAGGTCCCCTTAGAGACACTAATTTTAAAAAAAACTTCCAAATGCACTTAGTAGAATAGCTTGATTTTCGCTTAAATATCATAGGTATACAGAAACGATGATAAAAAACGAGTTTGCAAATTTGGATTTTAATCCTACTGTTCCTAATTACAACTTTGAATATGTGCCGACAGCTCTTTCGGCTGGAGATGTTGGCATGTATATTGATGAGGAACGCAATACAAAATTGTTGAAAGATGCTCTAATAAAGCTTTTCAAGCTCTTTGGATTGAAGTATATTTACCACAAAGTGGCAATAAAATATGTGGAGTTGTCTACAGGCAACACAATTCACCAGAGCGTTTTCAAGAATATCTTGATCAAACAATTGAAAGACTTAGCGCTTCTGGAAAGCAAATCTTTTTCATGGGTGATACCAACTTAAATCTTCTTTGCTTTCATAATTGCAAATACGCCCAAAATGTTATCTTAACTTTACAAAGCTTAAACTTAACTCCAACAATCGAGAAACCAACAAGAGTATATAACACCTCATACTCACTTATTGATAATATCTTTGTTTATAGCAATCTGGTAGATAACATAATAAGCGGTAACATAATCTCGGATCTAACCAACCACTTCTCGCAATTCTGTTTTCTCAGTTCTCATCAAAAACTCTATGATCATCTAAGTAAGAAACGGCTAGTCCGTGACTACTTTCAGACTGACTAATTATTGAGAGACGAGTTTTTTTGTGCGATTTTTCTCTAATTGACTTGATTGGAATAGTCTCATGAACATCTGACGTTAATAAATCTTTCTCTTCCTTAAATTATAATAATCCAAACAACCTTCTTGATAAGCATGCTCCTTTAAAACCAATTGAAAGCGTAAGACTAAGAGATTAGCAAAACCTTGGAAGTAGTAGTAGTAGTAGTAGTAGTAGTAGTAGTAGTATGTAAAGATTATAGCTACATTTCAAATTCGAACAATATAGCCTAATTGAGGGACCACCATGAATTTTGTTGGCCCCTTTCACAACTTCGTTTTTATTATGAATTTTACTCAATGTCACTCTGGACAAGACCTGATAACACTTTTCGGATTATTGTCTCACTGTCCATTAAAACTGTTATTTGTTATTGTTATTATGATTATGATTATGAATATGACTATTATTATTACGAGCAGTTCATAAACGTATGGATGCTAAAATAGAACAACATAGGGCGCACAGTGTAACCTACGCAGTCTGAAGGAACTATTTAAAAATAACCTAATGAGTTAAAATAATATACGTTAAAAGATATAAATCTAATAAACAATCTAAAGTTCTCCGATGCTAAAATTATATTGGGCTCCTTTGGTAACCTTCTGCATCCTTCTCAATACGTCATAGCCCCTGCTGCCAAAGAGCTTCCTCATTGTTAAGTCTAGATCCCTTGACCATCCCCCTAACACCATGATGGTTTTACATTGTTGAACGTCATAGCCAGGGTACTGCTTCTTCGGCTCAAATCGCAATGCTCGTACTTTGCCGTCTTCTCCTCGGACTTCTTCTTTTGCCGATGCTGTATCCATGGACAGGACATCTCCACCGCCCACACCTTCTTAGTCTGGTGGTCCACAAATCGAGCATCCACTCTGTTTGCCTTGACGATATTGTGCTCGGCATAGAGTGGGACATTTCAAAAACGCTAGTGCCTCAGGTTACTCGTAAATTGGTTTGGGCACTACAGGCGAATACCAAGGAGGAACTGAGTCAATTAGCTCCAGTTCCCTTGCCATCTCCAAAAAGAAGACTTTCAGTGCTGCGTTGAGTCTCTCCAGGTATTTAGACTGGGCCAAAGCTTCACTGGCGGAAAATGTCTGATTGGTAGAGGCCTTGTCATGTGACTTCAATACCTCAAATCAAACATGGCTGCCAATCGGTGTTTATTAGCTCTCCGTCGACAAAAAAAAGACCCTTTCTCAGGCCAGTAAAACGGACGAATAGTTGACTGCATAGTGGTTCGTTTCTATGCCAGCGAGATTCACTTTTAAGCCAACAGTGTTACGAGGGAAATTTCTATAAAATTTTCAAGGCCAACGCGAGTCTCGGTTGCTGTGACAGTGTTCGAGTGAAAATTCCTTTGTGGAGCTTACCAGCTAATGGATTACCATCTTGATTTCAATTCATGCGTTTATCTTTTAAAAAGTGGAACAAAAAAGATACCACTAAATTTCCAAATGGTTTTTCTTCCAACTAAATAGCTTCACGATGTTTCCGCGGGGGCCCGCATCTAACAGAAAATGTTAAGATTTTCGCATTTTTTTTAAAATTAAGTTGTTAAAATTGTCATTCATCTATAATAGAGATACACTACAGGAAATAAAAGCTTAAAACTAACTATGTGACAGACATAGGATATCTACACATAAGGGATAAGAAAAATAAATCGCTATCCAAAGATCATATTATAAATACACCAAAAGGTAACGGTTGATTGATACGTTCCTTGTGCAAAATGGTAGAGCATGTTTGAAGTCCAGCAGGACCAAGATGAGAAGTTATGATAAAAACTCTAAACATATTTTTTACCAAAATTATTTTACTGCCATCAAACCCAATGAGTCCTTATGCATGGGACACTGTTTCTAGCTGCAGCTCCAAATCACATAATATATTAATAAATTTTGCCATCTAAGAAAAGAACAAACATGTGGTGTGTAACCAAAAAAGTCCAAGGCAATAAAGCTTCCTTTCAGCCATTCAGGAACAACTATCCACTGTCAACCATACTTGACTCAAAACAGATTCCTTGATCGAACAACACATGACAGTCCCCTAAAACCAAAATTACATCATTAATGCTTCCAGAAAACAACAGTCTAAAAAGAAAAGGTTTGTAAAACAGCCATGAACCTGAATCTATAGATTTCTATATACATCTGTACCTACACTTCTGTTCTTCCAAACATTATTTTAAATTCAAATTAATTGCAAATCCATAACTTGGTAACTTCTTGAACGCAAGGATCGTTGAGTTGTGACTGCTAAAAAGTATAATAACTTAGACATTCACCATAATAGGTAATATAAATGACCTTAAAAGCAACTATTTAAAATATTTGATACTAGGGTTACGTTCCCAATGACACAATCATATTCCAGATCAAATTCACATCTGATCGAATCATTGATCATTCATGTAGAGGTGCCGATCGTAAGGAGTAACGCAGAAAAAAATAACCTTCACGTTGAACAATATTGCCATGTCCCTTCCATCTTGTACAAGCCATTTCACACATGAACGGAAACCTTGGAAATCCTCCGCTCTGCACATTACAGTAACTTTTTGTACCCGGTGGCAACAAACTTTCCACATTAAGAATTGCGTAAAAAACTCACCTGTTTCGCAGCTCTTATCCCACGACATAAGATTTTCCGGGAGCAACAGCACGGAGCACTGAAACCAACAAGCTACCGATTCTCAAACGGCAGCCATTTTTCTGTTCTTCTCGGGAGTGCTTTTTTCATGAGAGCCAATGATAGTACTGGAAACGTATCACGTGCCATTTTGCGCGACTCATGAGCAGACATTTTTTGCCAGTGAAGGCCAAAGCAGGGCACCCCGATAGCACATGCGCAAGAGTGACATCGCTCTTTGTTCTTCCGGTCTTGTGGACTGTATACACCTTAGTGGGTGTGAGCCTCCATTACCCCAGAGATGGTATGGGTAGGAGCGCATGTCCGTTCTCTCAGCCAAGCAAGGCATCTGCTCTGACTTAGAGCGCCGTCCTGCCATCTAGCCTACAGGAGCCGCCCATACCGCCTCTTCTCATTGCCTTCTTGAGAGGTTTTTTTTTTTTTGGCCCAAGAATCTCCGTCTCAGGATCACTCACAGACCAACACTATGGTTCAGGGTACTCCAGAGACAGGCTCGTGTGCAGTTCCTCCGCGAGCTTGTGCGCTTCCTTCATCAGCGACGTCTGTCCCTTTTTTACCGCCCTCTCTGCTAACCGTTGCACTGCTCTTATAGAGGGTTCTGTGTTCTGACAAAGCTTCAATGCTGCCTTGATCTTCGTTAACTTGTATTTGCGGTCAACCCACGCCCACCTTTCTGTCTTGCTAAATGCATCACCGCCGTCGAGCTGATGGGATGCTTCCCACCGTTTTCAGACGATCTCTCTGGCCCCTCTGTCGATAACCCGCAGTTCCGTGATTGGCCAGTGCTGATTCCACATTAGTTAGGTTAGCACCGGCATTGCGAACTGGTTGCTAGCTCTTACGCAGTTAACATATGGCAGAGGACTAGACCATAACACCCATAACCTCATATACACTTTTGCTGTGTATTCAAGTGCCAGCTTTTCATCTTGTGTCGATGCTTTGTGAACGCCTAAAAAATTACTGGTCCGTGGCTTGACACTCTCAACCACTGATGACTTAGCTTAGTCCCCATTGCATCTTGCACCTGGGTGCCACTCTTGACACGAAGGACACTGGATTTCGTGGGATTCCAATGTAAGTCCATATCCTGCATGACGCTGCTAGCAGACCTAACAACTCTGTTCAGATTGGCCTCAGTCGATGCGAACACCATAAGATCGTCTACATATAACAGGTGAGTTACCTTCGTGTTTTGAAAGGCTATACCTCTTGGTGGCACTTAGTAGCCAGGTTACTCGATTTAGGCACAAGGTAAAGAGGCGCGTGCAAAGGGCGTGGCCTTGAGGAAGTCCTTTTGTAAACCGAATCGAACGGGAGATCTCAGGCCCCTGCTTCGTTACAGTAAACAATCTTCGTATTCCAGCTAGCAGCGAGATGACTAACTGTTCCACATAACCACTTAGGAAAGCGATGGATCCTCATGACCTTAGCCAATCAGGTATGGTCGATTGAATCATTGGCTTTCCTAATGGCTAGCCAAACCATGCTTAGTGTCTTACCCCTGTGACAGTCTAGAGTCGCCATTCTGTCTATCATTAGATTGTCAGTTATTATTCTTATTCTTATTCTTCTTATTCTTCTTCTTCTTCTTCTTCTTCTTCTTCTTATTATTATTATTAAGTTTCAAACAAACAAACAAATGACCAAAGGCTAACAGAACTATCTCTTCTTCACATTTCGAACACTTTCCTCAATATCCTTGCAGTTCCCAACAAGGCAGTTTTTTGCATTGAATGGTATCCCAAGCTTTCCAATCCACCTATCAAATCCTTTGGTGATACTTCCAAGGGCTCCTATCACTACAGGTACGACTTCTACCATTTTGAGTTTCCACAGTCTTCCAATCTCTCCTTCAAGTCCTGGTATTTTTCCACCTTTTCCCTTTCCACTCTTACATCAGCTGGGACAGCAATATCGATGATTATCCCCTATCACTCTTTTATTATTATTACTATTATTATTATTATTATTATTATTATTATTATTATTATTAATGCTCTCCAGCCCTCTCTCCTCAGTGCACAGGGTCATATAACGCTCAACGTCGCCTTATAACCGGGAGAGGGAATCAGCCTCCTTGTTGGAATTACCGGGACGATATTTTATGGTAAAGTGAAAATCAGAAAGTTCTGCTACCCAATGGTGGCCAGTAGCTGTGGTCAGGACATAGGTTAACTGATTTTTGTCAGTGTAGACCTTGAGATGGGAAGCATAATACAGAGAGTCCCTGAATTGTTCCGTTATGGATCATTTGATTGCCAGAAACTCTAGCTTACTTGATTGAAGGTGGTAATCTCTCTTGGCTGAATTAAGAGCACGTAACCATATGCAATAACTCCCAGTTGACCATCTTGTCTGTGATAAAGCGCTGCTCCTAACCCTTGCAAAAACTACGATCCACTTATCCTGAAAAATAGATCTGTTAACATGTTTTTTCGCTATCAGTGAAAACAAAACTATCACAAAGTTTCATGACTTGAACTGTTTCCCTTATGAAGATACGAGGCGTTTTTTGTCACCTAAAACACGCCCGAAAGGTTCTGGGACTTTCGAGAAACGAGCCCCTGGACCGGTGTTTTGTCTGATAATTCCAAATTCATCAGGAGCCCTTCAATACATCCTACTTCATCCTCATTCTGGGCGAAGGATTCTGCTTCTTCTGTCAACATCTTGACTGTCAGTCAACTCATCCAATGATACAACTGGTGTCTCAAGGGGAGTCCCATCCTCCTTTAATTTCTTGTCAGCTTTGTTTGCACCACTCTCGTGTATCAGGGGATACTGGGCAACTGTCCTGCTCATCCTTCTCATATAAACTGGTCTTGGTCTCCCCAAGACTGTCATCGTTCTTACCACGTTTACTGGTATAACTAATATGATGACCTACAAACCATCCAGTGGGATTCCCCTATCAAGGACTATTGATGTTTCGTTATGTTGTGGACGGTACTGTTTATCCGATGGGGAGGGCCTCGTGGCAGGGTACTGAGTGGTTGCTAAGAGTCTTCGAGGCTTTCCGGCAAGATTGCATCTAGATTCAATTAAAAAAAGCACTGGTGTCCTGTTTCCCAGTAGGGCACATTCGATCCGACAAGGCACCATGGTTTTATGTCCTTGTGGTATTGTTTGGGTATATTGCTCAAAACACAAAATACTTTGCACTTCTTTCCAACAAGCTTGGTTACTGTTAATATCTGCTTGGGCGTTCAGTGACTGGAGAATACATGGCCACCCCCAGAGTTTCCAGCTGTTGAATTCCCTGTGGTTTCTCCAGTGATGTTTCTTGCACTTTTGTCCAAAATATCGTACTACTTTACACCTTGAACACTGCTTAAGAACCTGGCCATAAATTGCAACTATTTGGCGAATTAACACACCTGTGGGACATACTGAAGCTATCTTTGGGTGGACCTTAAACCTGTTTTTCTTTGTAGTCCCCTGTCTGTTTCCCGAATCTACTTTTTAACTGAAAGCCTTCCTTTGCCGAAACCCATGACCCAGTCGTCCCCACCGCACACATGACAATGGTCTTCCTTCTGCCTGACAACTCGAGCGTCCCATGGGCCGACGATGCCATTGCTGCTTCGAATAACCTGGTGAAGTCCTTTTACACTGCTCGCCCTTCTCCACTAACGCCTTTAACGTAGCTAATTCTGACCGGAATGCTTGTAGTTAAGCCATGGCTTGGTACCCCTTGGGCCCATCTTTCTGCGCTGTTGTTGCCTTCCTATCAATCGTCCCTTGTTTAATGATTTATTCTCTCTTGGATGCGACCACTTCATAAACCTTGGTTCTCGTGTGATGGGAAGATATTCCCCACTTTGGTTTCCTCTTTATCTCATCTGCCACAATAATATTAATTTTCGGAATCAGATCTTTATCGTGCACCCCTGGCACTAGTAAGGAGGGCCTCATCTGATTACCGATTGATTCATCCTTAAGACTGGTATCTAGTGCGTGTAAGAACATTCCCTGAACCAACCGAGAGTCGTATTTTAACTGGGTGTCCACTTCATGCAAGGCAAACAGAATATTCTTTTCTGATATTCAGTGCTATTATTGCAATTTTTGTGGACTCTCTTGGGGCTCCTGAACTAACTCACCACACACCGGTGACTCAGTTGGTTGAGCACTGGGTAGTCATGCGGGAGATTGTGAGTCCTACTCTGGCCGGACCAACCATCAGGGTCTTTAAATAACTGAAGAGAAAGTGCCGCCTTTGTAGGTTTTCTCGGATAAGGACGATAAACCGTAGGTCCTGTCTCACAACTCTTCAATGCTCACAATCCTGTGGGACATAAAAGAACCACACACTTGTCGCAAAGAGTAGGGCATGTAATTCCTGGTGTCGTGGTCTGTTTTCTGTGGTGTATCATGGTTGGGAGGGTAAATACTTGGGGATACTAGCTACACCAAGCTACTCAAAAATCCGAGTGTAAACAAAGATATGATATGATGATAATGTGGATAGCTGTCGGTAAAGCTCTGTCGCACTTTTCTCTTGATAGTGGGATCTCAAGAGACGTCTTAGTCTAGGAGAAGTCAAATCCTCCAGCCAGTCAATATAACTTCTAAATCTCATCTCAGGATTCTTATCTCTCACCACAGTATTCACTACTTTTACACCCTCATATCCTGTCTTTTACGCTCCTTGGATTCACCTCAAACCTTAAAAACTCAATCTTACAAAGATTAGTTTCTCCTTTGTTCCGGTTCCCCAATTTGGCCTGTTATTTTAAACCCTCTTTTGAAATCACTTGACTTGAAGAAACCCGGTTTGGTGTCGACCGATTTCAGCGACGGACAGACCCTGTTATGTGTAGGCTGCGTGACATGTTATGTTGAGTGTGTGACCATAAGCTCATGATCCGCAATGTATGCTGGCAGCTAGAGAGAGAAAAAAACCATGTGCTCGGAGAGTAGTTTAAAAGTACGGAGCTTGTGGTTTAATAAAAAGTTTTCCGATTTGATTTGAGTGTGTAACATATGCTCCATATAATTTTTGACCGAAGCTCCTCCCAAGTGTTCCCACTGTTCCTCTCTAATTTTTCTTCGATCAGCAAAACAAGCCTTTTCCCAGTCTTCTCATTCACGCCACCATCATTGCATCCAACACTTTTAGCAATCTCTTCCTGATCCTTACTTCTTAACTGGCACAGATGTTCTGTGGCTGCATCTGAAATTCCTTGGTCTCCATCGTGCCGTTTGCGGGCGGTAATTCGTATTTCGGTCGCCATATTGGACGGGTGAAAGTAGGCAGTTCTGGTACGAATAGGAAATACAACTCTTGAAAGCATAAACCCTGAGCTCTGCAATTTAGTCCAATATAATGCTCATGAGCAGGCAAATGACCAAAACAGAAACTAGGTCTGTTCAGCTCTCTCGCACACAGTGCAAATACGGTGAAAATCATGCTGTTTCCAAAGCCTGTAGATAAAACTGCTAGAACATCTTGTCCCCTTTGCAGACTTATCACAGCGTTTTCCTGTTCTGACTTCAAAATAATAGTTTTTCCTCAAGAAATTTAGAAAAGACAACGTCATAATACGTCATTGTTCTTTTGACACCTACTCCAGCAATTAGAAACCTCGTCTGCTGGTATACGGGATTTGAATTTTTGTCCTGAGAAAAGACTAGTTTTCTGGCAGGCGGTGTATTCCCCACTTGTACCAGATCTTCCGACTTTCACCCGTCCAATATGGCGACCGAAATACAAATTACCGCGTGCAAGCAGGCTATAGAGTTACGTACGAATCAAAGGTTTGTTTTTCGGCATTAAATTACGGTCTTTCCTTCACTCAGTTTCTCTGGCCACCCCGAAAATCCATTGCTAATACACTTAAAGTTATTCTTCTCCCGAAGAGGCCCCCAAATGTTGCTATTGCCAAAAAAGATGAGCGATACTTTCCATTGAACAACAATTGAAAACGAAGACAAACCTCCTGGCTTCTTATTACCCACAATTCCTAAATGTATTTTTTGTTCCAAAGGGGGTGGGGGTTCAATATTGTAACCAACTACAATTGCACATAGGTGGTTTGCAAACCGAAAGGATGTCGTTTCAACGGGACACTGAAAAACGCAGATTGCAGACTGTACAGATCGTCTGTAAAATGAAAATTTGGTTAGCCTGAATTAGGCCTAAATAACATTCTAATTCAGTTAGCCTAATTATTAGGCCTAAATAACATTCAGGTTAGCCTGTTTACGGTTAGCTCTCAGTAATGTTGAGGGTAACACCATATTTTACCCCTGGTCTGCATGGTCTGCACATTCTGTAGTCTGGCGTTTCAACAGTATGAAAGAGGAAAAAGATAGGATGCAATTATTTCATACAGTGTTTTTGAAGCCCGAGTGTTTTGATGGTTGTGGAAAGAAATCGCAACCTTTTTCCCAAGTTCATTAAGGGAGAACTTACTAGGAGGACAACTTGGCAGGAGAATAAAAAGGAGGAAGGCATAATTCCTGCTCTTTCGTTTCTTTGGTTTTTTTAGTTTCTCTGCCGACATGTTTCGGTGTTAGAGCGTTGTTTGTAGCAACTGTAGTCTGGCAAAAGTTAAGACGAGGTCTAATAAAGCAAAAACGGGCAAAGTGTCCAACATTGAGATATCTTAATGGTCACCATTGACTTTTCCTTAAAGACATCATGTTGGCCAAGGGGTTTTGCTGATTTTGCGTGAAATTTTTGCGAAAATGCCTAAGTTGAATACCTGTTTTTACGTAGTTTAAAATATTCCGGGGAGGTCATCTATTTCAGCTAAAAAATAACTTTCTAAACGCATTTTAAAATGACTGGGTAAGTTTTTGACTTTCAAGAAACAATGTACTAAACACATACATTTGAACTGCAGAAATGAAACAAGTTAAGTTTTAAGATCATCGCAGTTGTGAACGCTTCTTTAGCCGTAATGGAAGGAAAGGCTGGACAATTCAGGCTTGAACAGGATTCGAACTACATGACCACTGCGATACCGGTGCAGAGCTCTACCAATTGAGCTATCAAGCGAACTGGGAGCTGGCCGTTTAAAATGATCACAGACAACACCTACAAGTAAGACCACTTAACTTTTTTAATTATTTTATTTCCTGAGTATTAAGAAGTTTTACAGCATTGCCTTAGATGAACCATTTGTATATTGTATATGTATGGTTTTTCAAAGTTTACAAAGAATTATAATTTCAATTCGCAATTGGTCACGGATGGCATGGGCCCATAAAAGGCCTCTTGACTCTCTTAGCGAGCTAAGGCTTTTTGCAATAATTATACAATCCTTTTTTACCAAAAAGCAAAAGCAAAAGCAAAATCATAGCATTGGTATTTCTGACGCGCATGAGTCATAACTGACTTACCGGTATGCTCTTCCATTTAGTACAGCAAGCGTTTCTAACTTTAACTTATGTCTCTTGTTTCGAGTCCACAGTTAAAAATCCAGTTTATAGGGTTGATTTCATATGATAATTATTACGATTTCTCCATGCGACCATATTTGGTGCTTTTGTCTACAGCGCCCTTATTAGCTTCTGTTTTTCCTTTGATCTTAACATCCTTTACACAATCCTCTTTTAATTAAAAAGCAAAATCAAAATGATAGCATAGTGATTTCTAAGCTGCACTAGTCGTAACTGACATACTGTTATTCTCTCTTCTTATGTCTCTTGTTTCGATATCACACCTTTGAGGGTACATTTCAAAGCAAACTTTTACTTCTCTCTTACTTGCCATATTTTCAGCTGTTTCAATTGAGTAAGATGTGCCTTGGGTCCTTCGAACACTGCGCTAATGATTATCTCCACATTTTAATAGGTGTAAAACATAAAATGTGGTCCTACAAGAGCATTTCAAAGGACAAAGAAGACCAATGATGTAAGTTTTGTTCTGGAAAAAAAAACAGCCCGATGCAGGGAGGATGAAAATTGTTTATATTTTCTGAAGTTTTCTTCGGCAGAATGCTTGGTTTACCTTAAGCACACTACAATTTAATCCCAGTGGGTTATTTGGAGTTATACACCGTTTCCAAGATAGAATTGTTCAGACATGCATGGGAGCGAGGACTTGGCTTCAAACTCTGAAATTATGTCTAACTACTATGTATGTTGTATGATACTTTTAAGATTTATCTATGCTATCGTGTCTAGTGCTTTTGTTAACAACGCACTAAAATCCTTTTGAAATTTAACCTTTGTCTTTTCTCTTTATCTTCGCCTCCTTTGCATAGGTGGCTCCAGCATATCCTGTGCTCGCCTTTTCTTTACACTCTGCTTTTGGTACTTTGACTTTTTCAGCCTCTCCCACACTGGGCGTTTGAACCGTCTCAACATCTTCCTGTTGCTGCGTATTAAGTGCCTCACAAAGGTAAGCCACATCTGCATGAATCGGATGAGCACTTGCGGTTTCTCCATCTGTTGTTGATGTCATTTTTGTAACGTCTTGTTCCCCTTTAATCAAATCTGCCTTATCCACCAGTTTAGGAATACCATCCTCTGCCACTTCACCACCACTTGCATTAGGGACCTCAATAGCATCCTTATCTACTGGCTTTTCTTTCTTAAGTTTCCCTGCATCTCTTTCTTCAATACCTGTCACGTTGGTCATATCAACAGCTGTATGCATACACGGTTTGTCAGCCACAACTATGTTGTCTACTTCAGTTAATTTAACAACTTTTGGTTCCTCGTTTTTAGTCGTTATGCCCTTTGCTACTTCACATTCCAATTTGAGGACACTTGCATCTTCTTCTATCACTGCCAGTTTTGATGCTTTCAGTCCATCAGCACATTGCGCAGCTCCCTCCATGTGTGCTTGTCGGTAGTTTTCTTGAGATGAGTTTTCTCCTCCGGCCAAGTCCCACACCCTGTGGAATGACACCTTAGTCCTTGTACCCTTTCTTGTTTTTTCCACTTCTGCACGTTTTGTTTTCGCCGCTTTAGTTTCTTCTGCCCTCGCTTCCAGTACAATCATTTCACCACCTGGCGGTTTCTCCTTTGTGGTTGCTCTTGCATCTTTAACATCTGATACTTCTTCTCTCTCAAGGTCGATTTCTGCTTGTTCGTTCCTCGCATGTTGTTCATCTTCTTTCTCCACTTTCAAATCTAAGTTAGTGGTTATAAAAAAAAAGTCTACGTGTGTTACTAGCTCAAAAACCAAATGCTAAGAATGCTAACGCTAAAAGGAAACTATCAAATTGCTTTTTGAAAGGTAAAAAATAGCTCACTTGGGAAAAAACGGGTACTTCACATCGAATTCAAATTTATCTCCGTTCACAGAGATACTGGCATTTATTGCTTGCCTCAGTAACAGTTTTTCTTCTGGTCATATCTTTAATAGCATTTTCCACAATTGATAAAAAATAGATCGTAATTCCTTAAAGAGATTTTGCCACGGATCTTTGATATTTTACTGCCTTGTGATGGGCCCTAAAACTTAAATCAAGCAAACAAAGTATGCGCTGTTTGACCCACAATCGAGTTCGTTTGAGGCCTTGGTCCAACTTGGCAACAACACCAGAAACTGCATCTATTCAGCCTCCACATATTACAGAGTTAGAAGCCTAAAACTGAATTCGAAAGAGAGCGGAAATGACTCTCAAGGCCCTCAGGGTTATCACTCAGTCCTTACAAATATCTACATACGTTTTGCTGAAAAGTATTCTGGATACTTGATATTCGATTCTCTGAATTCATGTTTTAACACATTTGTTACACTGAAATTCCTCTAGGGAGCATTTTACTCTCCCACAACAGTGCATCCTTTCACGTAAGATACTGGCTTATTTTTTTATTAAGTAAAGCTATGAAAATATATTATTAAGGCTTCACTCATTTCACTTACAAGACCACCTGACACAAGTCAGAAATGCTTCTTTGCAAATCGCGCCTTTTATGTGAAGTTAAGATTCATTTTGTGGGAAAGGTAGAGCTTGCATTTTCAGCATTTCTAAATCTTCTCAATATATTTAATCTCTTAAAGCAAAGAAAACTGTTGACGTTATTATCACTTGTCTGCCTTGGTTATATCGTTATTTTTGCAGATCATAATGTTATCCTTGTCATCTTCAGGTTCCGCATTGTCCTGTTCTTCCTGTTCTTGTTCTTCAACATCTTTCAAGGGAAATCAGGATTATTTTATTTATCTTTTATTATTTTCCTCAACTGTGCTTATTTCAAGGAGCATGTATCCTTAAATTCATTGAAAGATAAAATGAAATCGACAAATAACCTGAGGAAATAGAACAACAATTAAAAGACATGTTTCGACAAACGTATGCCATCTTCACTTTTGAATGAGTTGTGCAATTCGAATTTAGACTTATTTGTGGAAAAATACAAAGGTTAAATTGATACGTTCTTCGCATACTTACAAAAACAAAGTAAATGAATTGTCTAAGATAGTTCTTATCGCGACTAAGCCGTTAAAAAAGATCGTCGTAATTTAAAAGTGAATAACCAAGGAGATTAAACTGAAAGAGAAGTTGTTGCTGTTGTTTAAGAGTATGTTGTGCCATTTGATATGCAAAGCTTCCTTTATTTTAGTTTTAGAACGCAAGTTGGCTGAGTCTAAGACTTTGAAACATTCAGTTGAACAGAGTCTCGACAAGTTTTTGATGTTGCGAGATGTTTGTACTCATGAGATGACCTGTCCGAAACAAAATGCTCACGTACGCGAGTGGAGATATAACGAACGGTTTTGTCAATGCAAGTGACATTACATCCAACACAAGTAAATTTACAAACTACGTGCGAGCGGAGATCCTGTGGCACAAAATTTTTCACAATGAACAACTATGTTACCTTAAAAGTAGAAAAAAAAAACAACAACAACAAAAACAACCTAATGCCAATATAAGGGCAAGATTTTTTTGTGTTACTTTCTAAAAAATTCCAATATTAGGGAATTGTTGGAAAAAAAACCATGCTAGTTTTAGTATTTTTCTGGCTGGCGTGACACATTTCCCCTTTAAGGTGATTCTCATGTTTTGCACTGCGTAACCCTACTGCGCAGAATTTCTTGCGTCATTGGCGCGAACATTAGCGCGCGCACATTGATAAAATGGCGGATTTTCATTCACGACAGCTCAATCTGTCAAGGAATGGCTATTTTCTCCTGACCGAGCACGTTGACCCCCCTTTTTTAATGGTGTTATATACTCGTAATAGGTACACGGAAAACATATTTTAAGAAGAAAAAAAGTTGGACAGTAGGAGTTGTAATATTTATCTATAAATGACGTGAAACTGCATTTGGAGTCAGACGCTGAGTGTGACGTGATAATATAGCGGTCCAATTTGCTTACAGTTCTTTACGAGATCGAGCAATTTGAATTCACTTTACTGAAAGATTTTAGCCCGGACAAACAAGGAGACTCAAGTTTCAGCAATATTCAATAGCTTTTGCTCTATAACAACAATTTTTCTGGTTGATCAAGTTTTGAACGCTTCTCGCGTAATTCGGCATGTAATTCTCTAATGATTTTATCAGTCGTCCAACATGGGAAACAGTTTTTTTGTAACACTGTGACGAGTTATTGAATGTCTTTATGTGTTGTTAATATATTTGTGTAATTAGTCTAGTCGTAAGTATCATGTAATACTGACCCCACTTGTAATTCAGAATATGCAATAAGCGGAAATAAACAAATCTATCTATCCATCCATCCATCCATCCATTCAACCATCCCGCCAACCAGCCATCCATCCATCCACTCGATGATATGGCTGACTCTGATGGGCTACTTAACCTATCAGGCTATACACTCATACGTAGAGGTAGAAAGAGATAGTTTGGTGCTGGAGTCTGTCTTTATTTACGTGACTTAATAATATTTCGGCAAGTGTTTGATCTTGAGGATACAAATCTTGAAATGATGGCTCTTGAAATTAAAAAAACCAAGAACAAACATTGTAGAAAGTTTGATTCACTCAGGAATTTATCCCCTGTCAAGGAGTAATCATGACCTTATAGATGCGGTCAGAAAGATTGGTATCCCAAGGGAAGAGCCGAGATTCATCAAGGCAAGAAATTTTAGTCATTTCAATGAAAGCAAATTCCGATGCGATTTTAAAGTCGCGAACTGGCCGTCTATTGTAATTTCTCTAACGTTAATGCAGCTTTGTCGGCATGGAAAATGTTTTTTTTAGTGTCCTTGATAAACACGTACCTTGTCTTAATTTGAGTGAAAAGCAAGCCATGTTTAAACGTAATTGGTTGAAAAGGAAAGCTTCAAAAACTGGTTCTCTGAACAATTGGGAAGCATATAGAAAACAAAGAAACTAATAATGAAATTAAATGAAATGAAAAGTGCTTGTATCAGAAACGATTAGAAGAGACTTCAGGTGACCAGAGCGCTACCTGGAGAGTAATCCCAATTTGTATGATGAATGGGCAAAGCTTAAAAGACCCGTAAAGGTCTTTCTGCGGTAATCAGAGGTAACTGGAGCAGAGCAATTGTTGTCAATCAAAACATCGAAAATGTACATTTATTTCCAACCTCTCTTTCAATTGTGAAACGTAAGTTGGGGTGTCTAGAGTTGATATAATCAAAAAACAATAAGGCATCGTTTTCATTGTCAAATAGGCAGCATTTGTCATCTACATAACGTCTACAAGACAATACAGAGGAAGACAAGTAATTTTCCATCCAGGCTTTTTCATGATGTCCCATGAAAAGATTATCAAGGATTGGGGCAAGAGCGGAACCCATTGCAACTACATCAATCTGATCATAGAAAACACCATTAAATAAATAAAAAATTGTTAGTGACTTGCCTGTAGCAAAGGAAAATAGTATTTTAAGGTCAGTGGGTGATATTTTAAGATCGGGATTACCCTAACAATCATCAGCTGACAAATGTAAGCAATCGACAGATACCAACAGACACCTAGTTTCCATAATAAACAGTGACTTATCTGGCAGCCGCCAAAGAGAAGTTGCCGTGAGCCCTCATCCCTTTTGTTTCTTAAATCTGGTCACCGATGAAACTTCTCAGGGGTGTGATTACGAATGCTGAACACATTTCGCTATTTAGAAAAAACTGAGATAGGAAGCTTTTGCCAAATCCCTTGAAAAGGACCGGCAAAATATCACCTCTGTTTATGAGTGTTTTTACGTCTTCCAAGTTACCGCAAGGAAGTTTCCAATTTTCTTTAAAAAAAACAGATTGTCGACTCTCCGGCCTCTTTTGTCTTAACAGTTTATAATTTTGACTGGCAGAGTTTTTGTGACACTTTATCAGCCAATCAGGATCGATATTTTCTCCGCGGGCGAATGGAGGTTTCGAAAATGTTGAAGGGTTGATTGCAGGCGGTTTCTCACTCATTCTCCTTGGCCCCTTTCCCCTTGCGTTCTTGTCTGACTTCGGTCCAGGCTTTCGCGCCGCCATATTCAAAACGATCGCGCGAAACTCAACTCTGGTGGAAAGAAGCGTCTAAAATTCGCCGAACCGCTTGCTACGCAAGCTACATCTCTGCTGACTTGGTCAAATGTCTTTGTGAGGTCTATGAAAGCAATGAACAGAGAGTGCTCTTCTTCTCGGCTCTTTTCTTTGAGCTGCCTGACTGAGAAGATGATGTCCACTGTAGAGCGATTGGAGCAGAAGCTGCATTCAGAACTGGGTTGCACTCCTTCAGAAAACTGCTCTAGGTGACAGTGGGCTTGCCAGCGGTGCCGATTCGGGAGATGCCACAGTAGCTATAACAATCGCTGCAGTTTCTCTTGTTCTTGTACAGGGTCGTGGTGGTAGGGTCACTCATGTCTTAGGGAACAGTTACTTGTTCCGAAAATTTGCACAGCGGCTGCTGGAGTGCACTAAGCAGCTTGTCACTTCCACATAAGAACACTTCAGCTAGTATGTCATGTCGCGCTGGTGCCGTGCCCAGGTCTACCAATTGAAACTAATTACTATCCCAAAGATATTATAAAGAAGGCAATTTATATTTTTAAGATTGCCATTGCACGTAGGGAGCAGATAAATTATACTTTACAGTGAAACCAGTTGTTCGTTTGCGCGCCACTTTACAATATTGTCACTCAACGTTGCATTTTTGATGGGCACTTTCCTCCGAGCAAGTTGAAGGTTCAAGTCCAATGGTATGCCTAGAACTGTAATTACATTGTGGACCATCTCCATAGTCGTTTTGGAACTTTATATTTTGTAAGGCCCTTTAAATGGATTTGAAATGATTAATTACATACAAGAACGTTTGCGTGGGGAACCCAGTATTGGCGAACGGAGTTCTCGCGGAAAACCATTTGCGCTTAATGCTAAGAAAACGTGGAGGTGTTGAATTGATATTTCAACCCCCTTACAGTCCTGAAGTAAATTCTCCAGAGTTTTGTTTTTTGTCGGTGAAGGCGTATTTCAGACAACACGAACAGTTTTTAATTTATTTCACAGAACTTGCAATAATTCACGGTTTGCAAACAATCACGCCGGCGATACATTGTGGATTTTTTAAATTTAAAAATCACTTTTTTTCACAGCCTCACGAATCCTACCCAATGTAGAGTTGAAGGTTGTTTTGGACGGGTACAAATACCTGACTCTGGGAAGATAAACAACGGGCAGCAAGTTTAAATTAGAACTTGCATTTTCCTCGGAGCAAACTGCCAATCAAAGCACCAACCGTGCGTCACAAAATTGCAAAGTGGTGCGCAAATGAGCAACCGGTTTCACTGTAAAATGAAATCTTTCTCTAAAAAGGACCATCAAGTTTCTTGGGCCCGGTAGACTCATCATGCCACAGAACTCTGGTTCCCTCCTCCAACGCTCAATAGACATCAACGTTAGCGCTCAAATTTGAAACATCGACTCCCACGTCCAACATTCTACAGAGAAGCACTTCCCAACAAAGGTTAGAAATCGTTTGGTACGATTTAAGTCTACTGAATCACGGTCATACTGTCAGCAAAACACTGAATTCTGGAGGTCACAGGTAATCTCACTTGCCAGCGTTTGGTCCATTCTCGCTGAAATTACTGCTGCACACAACTCCAAATTATTTGGATCATCATTTGCCGGATTGCGGCTAGTCTGGATTTTCCCAACAGGAGCAGACTATATCTTCCCTTTGACATTCACCAGGAAAAAAGGTAGGAGAGCATAGGCTGTGAGTAAGGCAACAGGAAGGTGCCTGAGGGTCTCTCAACAGACAGGGAACCAAGGTCAAGATCAAGATTTTTCACCCCTCTCACTTTCAAGTGCAGTCTCCAACACTTCACGGTTATTACTTATCCACTTCGTTAACCAAAAGTCTCCTGCAGACGACATAAATCATGCACAATATCCGTAGCTTTCTCAACAAGATCTACAGAGGTTAGACAATCACCTCTACCAGGAAGTTCTCTCTTTAACCCTTTGCCACATGGATTTGGGCAAAACTAGCACAACGTGGTCCCCAGATACTGCAAAACAGGTAAACAGTCATCCTATGGACTTCTATCTTCTCAGTTTGGCTGCCATCTTTCTACCAAAGAAACCGAATAGTATAGTGATCCTTTGATTCCTTGAACATCCCCCATTAGAACGATCGGACCTTCACGAAAACGTAATGGAACTTCCACACGTTTGCTCGTCAACTTGGGGCCCTGCAAATCTTCCGTGGTGGGGGAAGTGCTAGCAAACTCCGCACTACAGTCAAACACAATACACGTCCTCCCCATCTTGTTTATATTCAAAACGTTGTGATGGAGATGGTACCAGTTCCTTCGATAAGTTAATTTTCATTTCCGTCACATTCTACGCATAATCTCAATCCAGCATTTCTTGAATTCCAGCTTTGTAGTTGGCATGTAAATCAGGATCACTAAGAAACCATTTGCCCATAGATTTGAGGCCCTTCTGTGCCACAGCAAATATTGATCATCCGTGATCTCAATTGCCCACTCCCAAAATTCAACTACTCTCGTGTCACAGACTTAACTGATGAGAGTGTAATGTGAAGTGCTGAGTATCTACCCCATATGAACCATGTGAGCGTTAGCCCTACTGATGGAAATGGGCCCACACAAGGAGAGAGAAAAACTCTGACCAGGGTGGGAATTGAACCCACGACCTTCTACACTTATATAGGGTTCTGTGGGTAGCATTTCTCATCGTATATCCATGCGCACTCACCCTTGTCATTGTCAGGTGCTTTGTGAGAGGGCCCTTCCTGTCAAGTTCTAATACAAAGATCATTGCGGCGTAAGTCCAACCTTGGGCAGTTATCAAGTTCACGTGCCTTGCTGTAGGTTTGTTTGGGAAAGATAATAATAGCAAAGGATCGTTTCTGGACTCTTTCGATCTGTTCAGATAAATAGGAAGGGAGAGCATATTTCCAGACTACGCAGCAATATTCCAAAATAGAGCGTATCAAAGACACATAAATTGGGACTTATAAATTTAAATTGAGACTTTCCGGTGTCCAGAACTGCTCTACCTGCCTGTTCAATTGCTCATCGGCTCAAACAAAGTTGTGGAAGGCAGTCTCTTCAACAGGGTCATTGACCTGCAGGGGCCACTAGGTGTCCTTGTGGCATAAGGCAGATGATCCATCTCTAGCGGGCAATAAGCCTCTGGAACATCATGGTCAATCAGTATGGAAAGACCGAATTCGTCTATTTGCGGAAGGCAAAGATATTTAAGATCAGGCCAACCACGGATATAACTAGGTTAGGCAATGCATATACAATATTTCGGTGAGGGTAGGTTGCACAGCACATATACCTTTGGTCCCTGGATAACACCATCTTTTGTTACGGCAGCGTTAACACCAATCACTTCTAGTGTCACAACACCTGCAACCATACTTTCACTATTGTTAACAGCAGTGAACGAGTGGAGCTTTTCAATCTCCCCCTTCAGAGTTACCTGTTAAATCAAAGGTGGTTTTTGTTCTTCCCGAATCAAGCAAAGCGTGTTTGTGGTGGTAAGCAATGTGGTCTCCAGCTCTGAACTTCACAAGTGCTATGGTAAGTATCATCCTAGTTCCCATATATTTTGGTGGGCTACATGCACAGCTTTCACGTGGGGTTCTGGAGACAGGGTTGTTCACACATTGCACTTTATCTTTGTCTTCTCTGCTTACTGAAGAGACGTGTGTGACTAGCAGTGCATCCATCAAGAC
>NC_090873.1:13948633-13973633 GCF_036669935.1 Montipora foliosa | reverse complement strand
TTTTCCCCTGGAAAATCCAACATTGAAAAGGGGGAGGGGGGTATCTGTAAAATGAAGTTACCTTCCCAACACTTTTGTCCATGATTGTAGGTTGAAATTGAAAGTACGAAACAGCAACAAAAAGTTCATCAATTATTAGCAATTACCTGTATATTGGTAAGTAAATCAGTAAGGAGATGTAGTTGGCATACGTTTTTCATGAGTTAGTCTGTAAAAACGCCCTTGGTTGTTCTTAAGTCTAAGCACTGATTTTAAATGGTTAGCATTAAGGTTGGGGTTAGGCATACTGTGCATGATAACTAATATTTAATTGTATTTTTTTTTAATCTTAGAGCAGCAGCAAAACAAAACCTTGTTTAATGAGAATTACCTTCATCTTTTATATTTATTTTTCTGGTTCTTGGAAGGAAAAAGACAATTGACTTTTTAGAAGGTAGATTATTGAATGATGTACAGTGACTTGTACAAATGTAATTCAGTATAAAACCCCTTTGTGGTTACAAGTATTTCAACAATCAAATTCAATTTTTTTTTTCTGGTAGTCCACAAAGTTTGTAACCTTTATTAAACAGTCATTATTTGCATGTAGTTGACTGTAGTTGAACAACGAGAAGTCACTTCCTTGTTTTTACACCTCTAATACATGTGTCACTGGTCAAGTGCCTTTTTGCATGCGGCAGTGAAACTTATTGTTTTAGTTGTGTCTAATAACACATTCATGTCTTCAGTAATTTGTAGTCTGTTTGGTGTGCATTCAATCCAAGTGTTAATAATTCCAAATTTGGTTACAACTTTCATAAATCCATGTTCTTTTTCAATTACTTTACTAAGAAGTGTGTTTAGTTGTAATGGACGTTTGTCCACTTAATTTTTATTTTGACAAAGTTGTTGACTTGGAATGAAATGGTATTGGGTTGCTATTGTCATATTGTTGTTGTTGTATTTTATTTGTGTGTTTCTTGCTTTTCCATGTTGAGGTGTCCTTATCTCCTTTGCTGACTTGGTAAGTGAATAACAAGCACGTTTAGGTTCTTCTTCTTCTTCTTCTGCTTAATATTTTGTGAAACGATCTATCGTGTTGAGAATCCAATTGTGTTTGCGATGACATGAACTTGTACATGGTAAGTTTCTAAGGTCAATTAGGTCCATTTGCAAATGTGTTAGGAAGGCGATTTTTGTTTTGTTTTGTTTTCAACCCCCCTAAAAAAAACACCCCACAAAGAAAATCCCTTTTCAAATAGTTGATAAATAACCTAGGTTAATTAAATTCACCTAGTTTGATTTAAATTTACCTAGTTTGATTTAAAGGGACCTGAATTTAATTTCAACCTGTAACAAATGTAAAATGATATCCCAGATGAACGTTGGTCATTGTAACTCCTACATAATGGCAAAAGGACAAGTGGCGGGAATCAGTAAACAACTCCACTTTATGACTATCTTTCTATGAAGTCAGCCTCTGCTTTCACTTCTTTCCCACAACTCATTAAACCTCAACTAATTCATTAAAGCTAAGCCCAGTGATAAAAAACAGGAATCTCTTTACCTGTGGGGTTGAAAGTGTGTACAGAACGGGATTTATCGCTGAGTTGATTGGAAGGACAAAAACCGCGATCCAAACAGCTATGTCTCCACGAGGGGTGAACTGTTGATCTATCGCTGATCTCATTCCAATGGCCATAATCGGTGCCCAACAGAGAACATCTGTCATCACAATGCACACAATCCTCGATATCATCGACGTGTTCCTGTTAGTATTGCCAGAAGTGGACCTCATTTCTCTCTCTCTTCTGGTTCCTTGGTTGGTTAGGCGCCATTTTGACAACCAAGTCGTATAGAATATCAAGATGTATGCAATGATTATAAAGAGGACAAACACCAGGTTCAGACCAACAAATATGGCAGCCGAGTATTCCCATCCAGACAAAAAATCAGGCGTGAGCTGAATGGGTAGACACATCACTGATTTCCCATAATAGTAAATGCCCGCATCTGGGTTATGAAAATAGCGGATACCAAAAGTTGGAAGGAAAGCGATAAAGAACCCAATCACCCAAATGATAAAGCAAAGCGCATGGGCCTTCCTTTGTGTAAGGACTTTAAATCGCCTTGGGAACACAATGTGTTTCAGTCTGTCAAAGGACAGAAGAGACAAAGCTATTAAAGAGACTTCACTAGACAGCACAGAAATACCCCCTAGTATTTGGCAGGGGAACCCAGTACGCCATTGGTAATCATGCAGAAAATAGACACCAGACCACACCGCATCTACCACCCCGACTGTAATCAGGTAAACAGCCATCAGTCCATCTGCAGCTGCCACGTGCATCAGGATGATTGACTGTGCCACATTTTTTTCTTTGTAGCATATTCGCCAGACAAAAACGAATATTGCACCAAGCAGAGATAGGATTCCAAGGACCCAAATGCTCCTTCTGGGCCCAGGGTGCTGAAACATACTATCACAGTTGGCTAAGTTGTCGTCGTACACAAACTCGCAACCAGCGTCTTGCTTTTCCACGTGACAGCACATTACATTTGAATCCACAGTTCTGTAAGCAAAGAGAATATGTGTAAATTGAGGCATTATGTCTGTCATTGAAAAGATAGTTTGCCCCAAGCATTGTTTTGCTTCATTTAGGGATAAAGAGAAGCCAATTGACGATTCAAGATACGGCTAGCTAGACGTTTCCCTTTTCGTCAACAGCCATACCCATCTTATGACATATAGAAAGATGTTGATTTGTCTCCTTGTTTGTTTGTTTCCGCGAAAAAAAGAAAGAAAAAACTTAATCAATACTAGACCTCGTGGTATTAGATAACCAGCACACACTACTATTAAAAAAAAAAAAATTTAAATAGTATCCAATGTTTTTGTCTTCCTTATGAACAAGACCAATTTTTGTTAACTCCTACAATTGTTGTCCCTGATTATTGCAAAATGCAATTTGTATAACGTACTATTTACGTAACTAGCATCAATTAGCAAAACCTACCAAGGACCTGGTATACATGCGTATTAAAATGACCCACTTCACGTGATACCACGGTTCCATTATTTTCTCCTTACCCAGCCACCTTCCTTATAAGAATGTAGTAATAACATTGTATTTGCTAAATTGGTTGAACGGTCAGCGTAACCATGGTAAGACTTCAACTTATCTCAAATTAGATTCACCGAGCAATTGTTTATTAATAGCAACGTCGCATTGCCGTAAATATAAACTACATAGTTACCCAACGAAAATATTAAAAGTAAACGTAATTAAAGAAGAGAATCAATAGCCAAACTTGAAACTATTTAATCAAAGAACAAGAAAATAAAGGAAGGAAAGGAAGAGTGAGTGAGTGAGTGAATAAAAAATTGATGAGATATAGAATTACAAGTTCATTGTAGATTTGTACTGACTCTTTGTAATTACAGTAGCTAAGAAATCCTGGACCCAGAAACAAGATAATGAAACAAGAGAAACTATGTGACAGTGATTTCAGCTATCTTACACCCTTATTATGTCTTGCATCCTTGCAAAAAAACCTTCTGGGAGATCATACATCAAGTTGAAATGCATGTACCTGCAAAGAGTGGAGAAAGACGCATGTTAAATTAATCTCAGTGATGGTCATCTCCAGATATCTATCAAAGCAATTTGAGGGATAAAAGACTCTTAAATGTTGTCACAGCCACTCACACACCTTACTCTACATTTCCCATTTAAATTTTCCTTTGGATTCGGATGAGCAATCTCTCCGTCATTTTTAAAACTGAAATAGCGGCCATTTTGAAATACTTCCTAGCCACGCTTCCTCTTGAGACACTGTGCTATCATCACCAGGGTAACGATGTGAGATCAGAGTGCCACCAAGACAGGTAAAATGATGTCGTAAACATAAATTTCAATATTTTTTCTTCTTAAAACTTTTCCACATTTGCTTTTTTCATGATTTTTTTGCAACTATGAAGGAAAATGCACACTACCCTTGCTAGCGCAAGGCTAACTCATTTAGGAGGAGGGCTCAGGAAAATTGCAGCGAGAACCAAACACAGCTTTGACGTGCCCAGCATTGCATTTATGAAAAAAGACTACGACAAAAAAAGGTTCCAAAAGGCTCATGCCGATCCACGAGAGGGGAAAATGAGAATTGCAATGTCGTCGCAGACTCCTTCTTAGGCAAAGCCAATGTAAAAGAAAACTGACTGCTTTTATTAAGAGTTTCTCTGTACTTGCTTATTTAATTGACCTACTGTGAATTCTTTACTTACAGGAACTTTAGAGATGTAGTATCTTTGAAAGTTTCTTTCGATACTCTACGGATCTCATTCTCTGATACATCCCTGAAAAAAAAGCAATTGTGAGGACATTCTCGATCAACGTGTAAGTTCGATTTCATTTTTAAACGAAAAAATCTGTTCAGGGCTAGCATAATTAGGAGTATCTCAGCCGATCAGATACACAAACACTTTGTATGAACCAAAATATAAATGATAGCTTCTCCGCTTCAACGTATGGGTTAATTCTATCATCTCTCAGTACCTGTCACTTTGAATTACGTTCAAAGCATCATTAGCGTGGTTAAAGGCACTCCCATAACTCACTTGATGACGATAGCTTTTCATTTCATAGTTTATCTCGAAAGTACTTTCATTTTCATTTTGTACATAACAATGTTTTTACCGAAACGAGGATTCTGCCGCTTACTAAAGGCTGGTTTTCACCAGGGATGGAGTCAGAGTCACAATCAGAAGCGCAGAGCAATACGATCTAGTGAAAATGAAACCAACGGAATCCGAAGCAGGGAGGAGGAAGAGGCAGTGCGGCCCAGTGGTTTGGGTGCTTGCCTTGAGATCTGGAGATCCGGGGTTCAAGACACGTTATGACCACTGGTAATCCCTGGTTCAACCTCTCAGCTGCATTTGTAACTAGCAAACTAGCTTGCCTCTGGCCAGTTGGGATTCCTAACAGTCGTTGTTGAATGTTCTGTTGTGATTTTGTTCATCGGGTCTGAATAGCCCATATGTGTAGTGGTCAATTATTTATGTATGTGTGTATGTGTATGTATGATTGTATGTAGCAGATATGACCACTAAATTGTTAGAGTCCTGAGTGGAAGCCGAAGAAGATTACCAATCAAAATGCCTGTTTCCAGTCCTGCGAAAGTACGATTTTTGGTGTTAAAGAAAATAAGAATAAGAGTACCTCAGTTTGAAAAAGAAAGCAATTTTGGATTAAAGACATCTAGGGATAGCGAGTATGCTAACTTCGTCAAGGAACTTCGACTAGGTGACGGAAATTTTACTTTTTATCAGTTTCATGCAATTTTATTCATAATATCGTAATTTTTATGTTTCGCGGTCACGGTCATAGTTTCAATTTGTCATATTTTTTTGTGTTTTTCGGAAAGATTACAAATGCAAATTTCCCGCAATTTAGGTACATGAGATGTTGTCGGTCAAATCAGGTCTCAAGTTGAATCCGTTTTCACGTAGGTTAAATTCGTGACCCTTCATTCTAACTAGGTTGAACCACCCATCCCACCCTACCTTCTCTCAAGCTCTGTCTTACGCAGCTTAACACATTTTTTGCGTGTTTCGTATGATCTTATTGGTTTCTATATCTATATCCAGAAACCGATAAGCTGATGGGAACAAAGAAGATGTGTTGAGATGCGTAAGACAGAGCTTGAGAGAAGAAGATAAAAAAAATAAAGAAAAACAGAAAACTAATACTAAATTAAAATTTTCTATATCGCTCTTTCGAGAGGTGATCAAAAGCGCTTTACAAAAATTTCGTATAAATTAAATAAAATATTGAATGGAGATAAAGTAAAAGTTAAATTTAAAGTGATTCCATCGTTAAAAATAAAGGTATTAATTGATTTCTTAAAACAAGTTAAGGAAGCAACATTTTAAATGTCAGCAGGCAGTTTGTTGCAAAGCGCAGGGGCAGCAGCAGCGAAGGGGAGAGCACAAAGTGTAGGCGGTAGCATCAGAGTACTGTTGTTTGAGCGGAGATCGTAGGTAGATTTGAGTTTGACAGTTAAAAGTTCACTGATGTAGGGAGGAGAGAGTCCGTGAATACCCTTGAAATTAACAGAGAAGTAGGATCTTGAATTGAATTCGCTTTACGACAGGCAGCCAGTGAAGTTGTGGCAATGCAGGAGTTATATGGCAGAATTTACTAAGGTCAAGAGCAATGCGAGCACCAGCGTTCTGTACTCTGAAATTTTGAGATTTGACACTGCGGAGGCCATACATGAGACTATTTCAATAGTCTAGTCGACTTGTGACAAACGCTTGGACAAGACTTACTAGACAGTCTTGTGACAGGTATTTTCGAATCCTTCTGAGGTTATGCAGATAATGAAATCCAGAACTACATACTTTGTTGATATTCGTTCTAACAGACAGCATCAAATCAAACCAAACACCAAGATTTTTTACGCAATTCGCGGGTCCTATATGTTCAAGGCAGTGGCTCGACTTTGCTCAGTTGTTGACGAGTGCCAATTAGCAGAGATTCCGTCTTTTTATCATTCATTAATAGACGATCGCTAACCATACAGTGCCGTATGTTCTCCATACAAATTTCCATTGCTTGAATGGCATCAATCTGAGATGACAATCCACCAGCTGGACGAAAGCTTAGAAATAATTGATAATCGTCAGCGTAGAAGTGCGCGTCAGGAAGATGTCGTTCAATGATGTTGAACAACTTTGATGCTTAGATGACGTAGAGCAATTGACCAAAGCAGGAACCTTGAGAAGGCCACAATCAAGATCAAAATTCCGAGAAAATGTTCCCTGAACTGCAATCCTTTGACTTCTATTTGACATGTATGACTACAACAATTGCAGGCGTACTTCGGAAATGTCAATGTCGTGCTGCAGCGTTTCAAGCAAAATCTTGTGATTAACAGTGTCAAAGGCTGCGCTCGAATACTTCATAACTAGTAGAGCAAGATGCTGGGCGTTCATTTGGGGTTTCTGTACTGTGCTGTATTCTGTACGCAGACTGGAGTACGGGATAAATATTGTTCGTTTCCCTTTTCCGTAAGTTTTTATACGTACTGTAGATTACTGACAGGTCGATATTTTTTTAAATATGAGGTCCAGACCAGGATTCTTAAGTAGAGTTGTCAGAAAAATAGCCAGTAGACAACGATAAATTAATGATCTTGGTGATAATAGGGAGAATTGAGTAAATGCAGTTGGCAACTAATGGTGCTGGCATTGGATCAGGTTATACGTTATACATGTTGAATGGGCGTGAACAGCTGTTGCTGGATGTTGTCAATCGTCTTAATAAAGTATCTACCCATCTCATTTGCAAATGTTAGTTTGTCTTTTACTGGCGGATATGGCACCTCATGGGTGTGATTTAGCAGTGTCTTCGTAGCAGGAAACAGCTTCCTCTAATCGGAACTATTTTCGCAATAAAGCTTTTATAAAACTCGCAACGTGATTTGTTCATACGTTTTGTAGCACAGCTCTTCTTCAGGTGAAAATTAACAAATCAGAGCCACATTGGGTACGGTGCCATTTCCTTTCTGCTTTCCGTCTCTCTCTTCTCTCTTCTTCAATCTCCACACTGTACCAAGGAACAAGTGGCCATGATTGGATGGTCTTGGTGATTACGGGAGCGTATTCTTTGAGCATTGACAATTTTGTGTTGTATAAGTATACTTTCAACACTTTGGGGGGGGGGGGGGGGGGGGGGGCGGAGGGGGGCTTTATAGCTGCTTGAAACTAGGTAGAGTGCATATTCAGCCTAGGTAAAATGAGGATCACGAGTTTAACCTAAGTAAAAGCGGATTCAGCCTTAGACCTGACTTGATCGGTAATACATTCTCATGACGCCAAAACGCTTTGAGCATTTTATTGAGTTTGTTTGGACAACGAATTCAGTGCAAAAACAGACACAAGGATGGGAGAAGCTAGCAGTGCGGCCAAAAGAGTAATATTGATGCTTAGATATTTGGCCAATTGTGATGACCAGCAAAGCCTAAGCTTGTCATATAGAATTAGCTGAACAACATTGTCAAAGAGACAATCTATGCCATTTGATGGCATTGAGGGATAACTACATAAGCTCACCTAAACCCATCAGTGACTGGATAACATTTCAAAGGGCTTTGAATGCATTTGGCATCCGCCGTACTGTATTGGAGCAATTGACGGGAAGCACACAGCAATTCAATGTCCCCAAAACAGTGGCTCTTTGTATTACAATTGCAAGGGATGGTTTAGTATTGTTCTACTGGCTGTATGTTGCACATCTTTACCTTTGTTGATATTAGCCAATACGGTAGAACGAAAGGCAGCAGTGTGCTTATTAAAGCTGAAATGGGAAAAGCCTTTGAGGATGGTTGTAGGTCATCACTCGAGCCACAACATCTTCCAGGACCTTTCGTCTCCTCCTTTATTACCTGGTTGGTAACGAACTCACCTAAACCCTGGCTGATGTATGCATCCTAATCCAGGGAAGACTATTACAGAACACCAAATTATATTAAATTATCGTTTATGTCGAGAATCTCTTTGCGAGATGGGGAATCTTTTGCAGGGCGATTCAAGAAAAAGTTGAGAAAGTGCAAAGCAACCTGTGCCTTGCACAATTACCTAAGGCAGACAGAAACGGCTTGTTAAAGCGCAGCTGGCTTTGTGGACAGCCTTGATGGTTTAGAGTGGCGAATAATCACCTCAGCCGATGATGGTTCCGTTGTTTTTTACAGCTTATCTGATAAAAGAGGCACAAGATATCGCAATCATGCCATGGCGTTGGAAGCCTATGTAGATTCAGAGCAAGGTGCAGTTTCCTGGGAATACATACATCAAAAAGGTCTCATCCGTGTGCTATAAAATAAATCAAATACACCGTTTCGAATCTATTTGATGTGATAATTAGCTTAATAATGCTGTAGGTCTTGTAAGTCCCTCTTTTCCCTAGTGAGCTTATCGTTTTTTTGGAAATAATCCATCACCCTCTAGTCCCTTCCTTAACCCCCTCCCCGGAAAAAGGGGAATAAAAATACCAGGGAATTTCAACCAACTTGCCTTAAAACTACAGTAATTTATTTGAGTTGAAGAAAGCTTCACTAACTGCTTCTAAAGAGATCAAAATAACAACAACCAGAAAGGAGCGGAAAAGACCATTTCGCAAAATGAGTACCTCTAGACCTACTCCACCACCCTCTCCAATGACGCAACTTCAAACCTGGCAAAGGACCTACCATACCTGATTCATCGAGAGGGCTACACTGGGGAAACATGATTTGGATTCTAAGAGTTAAAATTCTTATGTTTATGCTTTGGCCACAGTCTTCAAATTCAGGCAATTCCCTAACCAAACAAAAATCGTTTTATTACAGTCCAGCAGACACAAAAAAGTACATTATGGATTCATTATAGACTAAGGGAAAAAAAATTGCAAAAAGGAGACCAAATGGTATATTTCTGCACACATTACAAGTTAGATTTTCTAGTCTCACTGAGTGGTAGCGTTCTCAAGACTCCGTTTGCAACTTCGTCGATAGTGAAAACCAGCCTAAAGTAGTTAATTTCATTGGGAAATATCAATGTTACTTTTTGTTGAAAATATAAATAGAACTATTGAAATGGCAAGTACCAGCAAAAATCAACAGAGAAAGGTCTGCCGTTGTTAAGGATGAAATTACGGCTTTCCTGAATGAGTGTGTTTATATAATTTCATTTACTACTCACAAGGTCTGAAGACTTTTCAAACCATCAAAAACTCCCTCGGGTAGTTCTTCAATTTGGTTTTCCGAGAGGAACCTTACGAAAATAATAATGGAAATGCAAAAGAAAAAGGTTAAACTTTGGTGCTGTGAGGTTTAATTTTTCATCATGTATGACGTTTGCATTTTGCGGATACGACAGGTTTATCAAACTACAAATAATAACTAATATCATTATTCAACTGCAGCCGGCAGAGTACAAATATCACCCAAAACAAATACAAATATCTCACGATATTTGCAGTCCAGAAGGCCAGTTTGACCGGTTTTTCACAAACGTATTAGTCTTACGAAAGCGGTAGAAATGGCTGAAAATGCTATTTTTTTCCCCCTAAGAAAACAATGGATGCTTGCTAAGTTTTGAGATTTTTGGCGAAAACGAGTTCCTAGAGACAAACGATAGCCTACTCGACAAACAACTTCCTCTGTAAATACGACCAAAAGAGAAAAACTGACCTCAATTAATTGAAACAGTGGTGCGTGTCCGTGAAAGAAGCAAGGGTCGTCTATAAAAGAAATTCCTTCCGAGTTACTTGACAACTTTTTATGTCATTTCTTCATCAAAGTCAGTTTTTCTCGACTGAAAGTTTACTTGGAAACTGAAATCGTTGTTAATATCTCTGTACACCTTATAATAAACAATTTTCTGATATTCCATCCCTGTTTTCCTTACAGTACTAGTAATGGAAGTGTTTGCACGACGTTTTCGTTTTTGAGCAATCAACTGAATCAACAGCAACCTAATATAAGCACGCGAAACCTGGACGGTCACTCGCTGAATAGCCACTTAAGAAGCAAGTTACAAGTTGAGCTTTATGTTTCTCCTTTTTTTCCGACTGAGTTGAATAATAAATATCTTATTGGAAGATTTAGTATGTAGTCTCGTGGGATATTTTTACTCGTCTCTTGCATTTTGACTCGCACTACGAGCTCGCCAAAATACAGCGAGACTCGTAAAAATATCCCACTATACTACACACTAAATCGTCGAATAAGATACATCTTTAAGACGTTTAGGACTACTTGTTCTGAATGGCTGATTACCTTTAAACTTGTATTTTTCTTAGTTATTGTGTCATTGTGTTTTCTCAACTAAGCCAACTTCTCAGGCCTTTTTAAACCTTGCTTTAAGTATCCCAGGGTGGTCATTCACAATCCTACAGAGGGCACGGTTAATTAGGACTGTAAAGACTCCTTACACAAAATCTTAGGATCGTACGGGGTACGACGGATAAGCCGCGGCACTGGTAAGGCAAGCCAAGGCAAAAACAGTTGCGCACGCCTACTTGTGCTGCATAGGTGATGTGGCTGTGCGAATGTGCAAGGTACTGCAGGCTGCAGAGTTGATGCAAGTTTTGTCTTCACCTTGTTTGTAGCGTAATGGCAAGGAAAGTTTGCAAGCTGTCAATGATAGAGCGACCTGTTGGCGTTTCCTCTGTCAATAAAGAGCATCATCGATTTAAACAGTTCGAGTACAGGTAAATCATAATAGCTGAAGATACTTACAGATCATAGAGTTCTTTCATTTCTTTGAACTGTTCGGGATGTACCTTCCTTACCGTATTTCCCCCCATTCTCCTGCACAACATGAAAAATACACATTTCTTTAAGGTATCATATCTATTGTATCCACAGTAGAGTATCCTTATTTTCCGCAACCCGCTGGAATTAATTAACGAGGTGTAGTGCCTCTTAAGTCGTTTGAGCTTCATTTTTTGTTCGAGGGATCGAAGTAATAAATTATAGCTCTCCCGAATTGATGAACGAGAATAAAATGAAATAATTTTATTTCGGGATGAAGTTTTCGTTGACGTGGCTGCAGGCCTCGCTTAAGTTCCCCCTTGTTTCGTTGTTCACGGTCCTTTAACACCATCGGTTTCAAACACAGGCTTATCACAGTTCCATTTTATTCAGTAGCATACGTGAGGAGGAGTGCGTTCGAAATCTAAGAAATATGTACATCCTCATAAGTAACAATTACAAAGCAGAAACAAGGTCTTAAATATCAAATGTATAGTTACCCGGTGGCTTCTCGATCTGCTTCCGCTTACAACGAAAATGTTCACAATCTAACGAGCTACTGTGACGTAAGCCATTATAAGTTTAGAATCTTCATATTACAGTGATTAAGTCATTAGCGTTAGTCTCGAACGACACACTGCTCCGCTCGAAAAAAAAATTTTCTTACAGATTTTGAGTTAGTGATCAGAGTCAACAATCGATTAGTTTGATTTGTCTCTATTGTCCTCTTCTGGCAGTAATACTATAGGACGGTGGACAGCTCGTTTAACAGTGACATAACCTTTCCCATCGTACTTAGTCACAGGTTCACCTGGCCTGGGATTCTTTTACTGTACCTCTACTTTACGAACCTTTCCGTCTTTCCCTGGGTAAATTTTTGACACTCTACCGAGTTTCCACTGTCCCCTGATTTGGTTTGAGTCTTGCATCAAGACGATGTCTCCAACAATCATATTGCGTTGTGCAGTGTGCCATTTTTGTCTAATAATAAGGCTGGGGAAGTAATCTCTTGTCCATTTTTCCAAAAGCTGTTAACGATGCCTTGAATGAATGCAAATCGATGTTGTGGGTTGGATGTAAATTTGAAAGGTCCATTTGGCACTCTGGCAGTTGATCTTCCTAGTAAAAGGTCGTTGGGACATAAATATGTTCCATCATCGGGTGATGTTGGATGGCTGCCAATGGGTCTCTCATTAATGAAATTTGCGATCTCAAATACACCTGTCTGTAGCTCTGAAAAGGTCAGAATGCTTTCATGGATGGCTGCGGCAATAGCTCTTTTGACTGATTTTACAAGAGCCTCAGAAACTCCGTTTTGCCAGGGAGCATCAGCTGTTGTGAATTCCCACTGGAAACCTTCTATGTTTCCGAATGCTTTTAATTCTTCCCAGTCCCATCCTTTGGTAACACTTCAGTTCTTTCAGTTCTTTATTAGCTGCAACTAGCTGAGGTCCGTTATCGGAGTAAAGTTTGAATGGATAACCTCTTAATGAAACAAATCTTCTCAACACCATTAAAAACGTTTCAGTGCTGTAATCCGCTGTAAGATCTAGATACACGGCTCGTGTTCCTCAGCAGTTGAAGATGACTCCGTACGATTTTCCTGTCGTTCGTTTTCTTACTTCATCTTTAATCTTGAAGGGACCAAACAAGTCAATAGCTGTGCAATGCCGGGCTGGAGAGGGCTTGAGTCTCTCCTCTGGAAGTTCTCCCATTACTTGCTCACTTAGTTTTTTATCAAGCTTTCTGCATATGACACAGCTGTATTTGATTGATTTCGTCATCTTAAGAAACTTTGTAATCCAGAATTTGGAGCGAATTTTACTGGCAGTTGTTGATACTCCGTAATGTCCCCTGTTATGGACATATTCTGCTTAGAGACGTGAGAAGCGATGCTCATAGGGTAATAATATAACTTCGCTTTTGTTGTAACTCATTTCCATCCAACTAGTGGCACGACCTCCCACGACATATATTCCATATTTACGTAGGCGAGGACATAGACGTTTGTATTTTCCTGCCTTGAGTTCTTCCTGCATGTTCCTCTGAGCTTCTTTGATCCACAGATCTTCAGCCTTCATGAGATCTTCTGCAGTGGGTTCCCTTTTGACATTAAAGAATGTCGGTTTCGAATCTGTGTGATACATCGACAAAACTCGCGCTGTCACTCGTAGCAATCTCTTATAGTTGGAATAATTGTTTATGTTAATTTTGGTTACTATATCGTCCTTTATAACTGCAGTCGCAATTCTTACGGTTTTCATCATGTCAGGTAATTGTTGTTCAGCGTAATTACGACTTATTGGCCATTCACTCTCGGGTTGGTTAAGGAATGTGGGTTCATCCTGCCAACTACTCCCAAACCCATCTCGCTCGGTTTCTTGCCTCTCGTTAACCAATCGGCAATGTTATACTCGCTTTCGACCCTGTACCAATCTTTAGGATCAGTGCCTTCTTGAATTCCCCCTATGCGCGTCGCGGCAAATGTGTTGAAACCATAGGAATCCTTTTGAATCATAGCATGCACTATTTGTGAATCAACGATATGGTAGAATATCTGGAAATGATATCTGCACTGCTGTTGTACGAGCACTTTTAGTCGTTTGTTGATTATTGCTCCGCATAGCTCTATGCGATCAATAGACATCTTCTTAATCGGGGAAAGGCGGTTTTTGGACAGAATCAGGCTACTTTTAAACAGGCTACCCTTTAGTTCCCATCTTACGTAAGCACATGCGCCGAAGGCTTGGCTGGATCCATCGCTAAAGATAATCAATATTGGATCTCCGACTGTATCACGTGGCTTCATGCATATTTTAAATTTGACATTGTCCGTCTCATGTAATTCTTTGAAGAACATTATCCAATCTCGCTTATTCTCGTCCGGAATAGGATCGTCCCAGTTCATCTTGATGTCGCTTGCCCATATCTGACGCATCATTATTTTCGCTCTCACTGTGAAAGGTCCTGATAATGCGAGCGGATCGTAGATCCTATTAACTCGTGAAAGAATAATGCGTTTCGTTAGCTGTTCTGCAATTTCGTAGGGGAGCGGATTAGTCTTTGAATCTATTTCGATGCGCAACTTGTGTTTCTTACGTGAAAAGTTTCGTTTAACTTCAAAGCAGAAGTAATCCTTGACTGGATTCCAGATTATTCCGAGGACTTTCTCTGTCGATGTATTTGGCTCGCTAGGTATAGCCGTTTTGTCTTAACTTATAGGATCATCTGAAAATATCCAGCCCTTGACTTGGAATCCACCCTTGTTAATCAAATTCTCAATATCGCTGGCAATTGTTTGCGCTGTTGGTAGGTCCTCAGTGCTGTCAATGATGTCATCCATGTAAGTATTATCTTGGATAATTTGTGCTGCTTGTGGGTACTTTTCTCTTCCCATCTCAGCGGTTTTTCTTAGGGCTACTGTCGCAATGGTGCCTGATGGCTTATCACCAAATGATACTCTTTGTGTGACATATGTATCTGGTTCTCTCGTCGTGTCCATATCTCGCCACAAGAATCGGTGGGTGTGCTGATCTATTGGCTTCGTCTTTACGGTATGGTACATCTTCCTGATATCACCCATCAATGCTACCTGGTTCTCCCTAAACCGTTTAATTCTCCCACTAGATTGTTGAGTAGATCTGGACCTTTTGCCCAATATTCATTAAGTACATGGCCCATGTACTTAGCGCTACTATTGAACACTGTTCTAACCGGTGTAGACTTCGAATCTGGTTTCAGAACTTCATGATGCGAGATATAATGTATAGGGCCTTTGTAACTGTTTAGTTCTTCTTTGCTGAGTTTACGGGCAACATCCCTTGCAACCATATCTTTTATTTGCATATCGTAAATTTTGGCGTGCTGAGGGACCTTGAGGAGCCTTTTCTCCGTAGAGATCAGCATTGCCACGGCTACTCGCCTATTATCTGGGAGGGCAGAAGGGTTTTTGATCCAAGGATATTCTGCAATCCATCGACCATCCTGATAGTCGAAACACCCCTTGTACTCTCGTCGCATGCCGTGCAATCGAGCGTTGGAGTAGCTATTCGAAAAGAAGTAAAAAGCTTTTGTCTGCCTTTGTCTCACAACAAGGAAGATCATTTGGTTTGATTAAGATTCGCGAACGGACGATTTCATTTGGGTAACAATTTCTAAGTTGATGAACATTTAGGTTATTGGTTAGAAAGATCTTAAACACGACAGCGGATTAAATAAAAAGGCTTCAAATTGATGTCACATTTTTTCTGGTTTTTGAGACTGTCAGTTTTGGTTCTTTCAAAGTGCTAGTAAACTTTCGAATGAATTATAGCAAAATATGAGACTAATAAACATGCAAAATTATGTCATAGCTAGGCTGAGGTAGCTGCATTGTTGGGGATTGTAAATACTCTCAACATTTCCGAATTATAGTTTTGCTAACAGAAGAGTTTTCCCCAAAAAAATCGTTTCACTTCCTTCATAAGGCAGGCAGATTGTAACAATTCCTGTTCAGTTTCTTACCATTCATTTGGTTACTTAATCCTATATATGCGATTACTTAATTCAGATTGAGGACATCTAAATAAAGCATTAACATTAACCACGCAACATCAGTGGTTATTCATTACTTTATTCAACACTAACAAACTTCACTTTGCAGTATGTTACATTTTCAAAAAAACAGTGGCCACGTTGAAGTAAAAATTGACCTTGCGTTTCCATTAGGTTCTGTCTCGACTGGTACACCACCATGTGCAACCGACCATTCCTCTAACTTGGCCCTGGACACATTGAATTCTGCATACAACTATACTTAACAGCGGGGCAGCTGTTGTGTCATCTATTAGTAGTTTAGATTCACATTGTCATTAGCAAATTGTTCTAGGTGATGTTGCATTTTAATTATTTGATGACGGCTCTTCTGGTAATCTTTCCCTGAACTTAGATTTCGTTTCCATTTGACGATTTGAAGAGTCTTTTGAAACGCCTTTGCAGCATTTAGGCTCCTGCTTTCAATTTACTAAGGTATTTGAAGACAACCCCTTTAAACGAGGAGTCCTTCTTTCATTAAGTGGCGGCACAGTGTCCAAGTAGTACGGGTGCTCATCTTGCTGTCCGAAGTTGCTTGGTTCAAGCCCCCACTCTCATCATGCACTAAGAAAATTGTTACCGTGTGCCCCAGTTCAGCTAATCAGCTGCGCTTGCTATAACTTTCTTCCAAGCAATTCCGTCTTTCAGGGGTTTTCCTTTGACATATACTTTAGCCATACTGAGAGCGCAAGTTTGTATTTCTCAAAATAGCAGTCCATTGTCCAAATCTGTGCTTATTAATGCCTTTCCTTGGAAAATTATTTATCTTCGTCAGCTGGAAACCTCAACAGTCGATGTCCGTGAATTAGTGGGCGATTTGAGTGCGAGGTACTGTTTTTGGGCCGCTGACTCTTTTTGACTCTGCACATTCAGTGGATTGTTCAAAACTAGCAAAGGAACTTGAGCTGAAAAATACTGCGCCCACTTCCTTATCCACCAGTCTGCCCTTGGTCTCCCGTAATTTTTTAAGGCAGCCTTGCAACTCCACCTCCTCCTCTGTCTGCTTTTGATAATGCAATTTGCGTCCCAATTGCGTTAAAACTCAGCTTAATCATCTCGTTGCCTAAGTTGCTGTGTTGTCCCGGACGCCGTTTTTTTGTAACAACAACAACCATGGAGTATTGGCATGCTTGTGTCTCAAGTAAAGCTATGATCTTCGAGGTTTTGAACGCAATTTTAGCAAATGCGTAGAGAAGCTTGAAAAATTCGGGACTTCAAAGGGGGTTAAACTTGTGACCACGTGATACCGGTGCGACGCTTTAACTAATTGAGCTATGAAGCCACAAACGTTGGAAGCTGGTCATTTGTGGGTTCTAATGTTCCCGTTATCAATGAATCAATGAACGAAATGATATATGAAATGAATCATGTATTGCACTGCGGATATGGAATCAAGTAAAGCCACACAATTGCTAAAATTGCATTCTTAACTGCAAAAATCATAGCTTTACTTGATTTCATATCTGCAGTGCAATATATCATTTATTTCATATATCCTTTCGGCCATGCTTGTTTCTGCATTGGAGTCGAATCCGTAATTTCCAGCAATCTTAAAGGATTTCTGATATATAAAACCACCGTTCTCCTTGGCTGCTTTCAACGCGTCAGCTGTGTGATACTGATAAGTCAAGGGACGCGATCCTTGCATCTTGATGAACGCGTACGTGGCCGAAAATGTTGTAGCAAACGTTAGATCCTAGGTATTTACTTGAACGGGATCATTTTTGCGTGTTTTCACGGCTTTTTTATGGTAGGGTAAGTGAAAAGTCACAACTTCCAAAAGCTTTTCTATTGTTTCCCTGTGAACCCTGGCCTCTAACGTTTATATATCGAGATCTTGGGTCCATGGCAATCGCATCGTCTTCGCCAATATCCTGGGCGTTTTTGTCAGGTAAAACTCAAAGAACCTCGTCCGACGCACCGTTAACCTTTCTCAAGTAAATCAACTCAGACATGACGTCTATGTAACCCAGTCGCACACCATGTCCAAGGTTGCACTTCTCTTACAAAAAGTCAACAAACTTAAACAGCAGGCTCTAGGAGCACAGGCTAAAATCCACTACTTTGAATTAATCCCTCCTCTTCTACGCAGAAAAAGACTTGAGAAACTTAAAATACCCATTGACAATCTTCTGAGCAGCACCATCATTCCTAAAAAACCCACCACATCCAGTCATTCAAGTCGTAAATTGTTCGCAAAATTGGCTAGATGGTTAAAGCACTAACCTGGCGCCTTAGTTTAAGCGTGGGGATGACACATCGCCATCTGTACTTGAACTGGACAATTTGGTGGACATTTCGAAAGAACCTGTAGCAAATTGCTTTGAGGCGAAAAGTTTTTCGTCGAAATGAAAGAACCAACTGTGCTTTTTATTGACGTGTCCCCTGCAACCACATTGACTTTGAAATCCTCCATGTTCGCACAGTTGAATGGGATAATTGTACAAACTACCACTTTCGCCTTTTTCCAAGTTTTCCTTACCGTCTGGACCACTTTTTCCCATTTTGCCCTTTTTAGCCCAAATTAACCCTTATTTTAAGAGATTTCTTACCCGGTTGGAGTTCTGGACCACTTTTTCATTTTTCTCCTTTTTAAATCCACATTAACCCCTATTTTGACAACTTTTTTGCCTGATGACCGAGAACATGACATGCCTTAGGCATGTCATGCGTTGGACCAGGGACCCCCGTCACACGTCTTGCACTGTTGTGTGAAGGGGAGAAAAATGCTGTCCTAGGCGAATATATACAAGAACAATGGAAGAACAAAATTGGGACAAGCAAATGGATCTCAAGAATTTGTATTTATTTCTGAAGGGAAAGTGGGTCCGGGAGGGTTTTTTTGAGAACACACACGCGAAAATTCTAAAAACCTAAGAAAGAATTCAATGACTTTACGGGGGCGACACATTTGCAACGAAACACCCCCATTTTCGGCACACTTTTTGTTGGAGACGAAAGTGCTTTATTTATAATCATACAAAACACCCTTGGTGCTCCACAGACCATGCAGGCTAACGCAAATATTGGAGATCCACGAGAGTGCAGAATTTTTTTTTCGGGGCCCAAATTTTTTCTGTCACCTTAGCACGAAGGATGCTGTTAAGCGAAATTCTAGTTTCATCGTCAAATTACATGTACCAGTGGGCTTTTGGGGTTACACAACTTCGGTAGAATTGACTCATTCACTCAATCGTTTGAACTAGGGTATTTTGTAACAGAGAAAAAAAGAAACACATATATACCAGCACCTTCTCCAAAATATATTTATGCTTTGAAAAGAGCAGGAAATGTAGCGACGGGAAAGGAATTCGATTTTTCTTCATATTCTCTTGACAACTTATTCGGCTAAACAAATTTAGTCATTGAGTCATCAACAAGTATCACCTTCTGTCTTTTGCTCAAGTTGATGTGCTCGCTCAACTCCTTGTCTAGACTCGATTTTGTTGTTAACGCTTCAGTTTCCACCTCGTTTTACCGGCTCTGTTTTATCTGTTTTCTTTTCCTTTACCTGCGACTAACTTCTTTCCTTTATGTATTACTATCATCTTTTTGCTTGTTTTCTAGTTCTGGCCTCCCATGAATAACAAACTTGTTAGATAGCACAATCATTGCACCTTCATTCACATCACAAATTGCACAGCAACAATGACTAACGCTTCTCGGGAAAATACCGGCATTCTATTTGCTTTTCGCATCCTGAGATGCCACTTCTGACACAACCTCACCTTGTTCATCATCCAGCTCGAGATCGTCGACATCTTGTCCATTAAGGTCGATCTTTGGCATGTCAAATTTACGCACATCCGAAATAAAGGAAACGATTTTGTCTTTTATTTCTCTTTGTCACACCCTTTGACATTAACGATAATGTGGTACACTCAGGTTTCAAAACGTTGTTGCAAGTGAATGTCCAATGGACAATCAATCTTAGCGATTCCTGATACACGTGCCTTCCTTCACCATAATTATGATAAGCTCAGGATCCCGAAATTTTTCATGTATATTGATAACAATTAATCACGATTCTCTCGAGAAAATTGCCTCGCTCTCAAGCAACATTTCTTTTGTATTTTGTCTATTCAAACAAGGCTAGTAAGTCTAATCAACACACAAACAAAAGATAATTTTTATGGCCGGCATTCATGCATTCGGTCTATAAGGGTTATAGGTTTTTCAAACATTACAAAGTGCACTCCACTTAGTTTTTTGTTTGTCTATTATAAATTATTCCAAATTGAGATCGAAGTCAGGAACAAATTTACTGATATCATTGCTTTCACTGTGTTGATAATATATTAGCCGAGAAAACACTGAAAGATGAATGTTACTCACAGTATCTTTAGCTTGGTCAAATTGCGAAATGTATGTGGATGCAAATTCTCTAAATTGTTGTAACTGATTAACCTGTCCATACAGAAAGAAATTATGTTAAGGCTTTAAATGTTGGCAGCTTTTTCCTTTTACCGCGGCATAGCCACGAGATCAATACAGTTAAAGGAAGAAAACAGACAGACATAAAAAAAAAAAAACAGAAAATGGTTTATGTCACTATTTCCGTCAACTAATATGAACTGTCCTTTACCATGTCAAACAAATTGTCACCTTTTTTTTACTACTGGAGAGAATCTTGTCAATTTTATGAAAATAACTGCAGTAAAAAAGAAAAACAAATGAAACTGACTAGATTTTTATTTTCACGACGTTTCGAAGTCATCGTAACTCCATTGTCAAGTGATAAATAAATACAAGTGCTAGACTTTAAATAGATGTAAAGAATGTTATACAAATAACTTTGCCTTAATTGAGCCACTTGGGACATTTAGAGAGGGTGACAATTCCCTAATGTATAGCGTTTCATAAATTAAACAGTCATGTTTAGTCTTACATTTTCGTAAGACTTTAAAGTGCTGATTGATATTATCAGGCAAACAATCGTGTTTATTAGTGAAATGTTTCTTGATACTAGACGAATTAAATTTATGTTCCTCACAACGTTCGTGTAGGTGCCTCATGGTAAAACCGATATAGTTTTCATCATAAAAACTACATTTAAACTGATAAACTACACGTTTTTGGTTAACTATTGATGGCTTCTTTTCTGTGATTGTGGTGGAGGTTTTCCAAACAAAATAAAACTAAGGTAACGAGCGAGAACAGCAAATTTTCAACTAGCGATCCGAGCACTACACGATAACACAACAAGATGGCGGAGCTCTCAAAACACATGTTTTTGTCTCTAGTCTGCCGGGAACTAAGTCCTATTTTGGAAGAGTCCGCTGACCTAAGGGCAGTCGGCAACATAACCACCCCTGTATACGACTTAAGTCTATACACTACGTTCGGCCTCCTCAAAGAGGCAAGGCTTGACGACTGGCCGCTTGAATGTTCCCTTGTTTAGTCTGGACTTCAACGGTGTGAATGAGGCCATCATTTCCTGGGAATGTCTTGACGACTCGGCCAAGATTCCATCTGCCACGGGGTAGGTTAGGCTCAACTACCAATACCAGGTCCCCAATTTGAACATCAGTTTGAGACCTAGTTCTCCACTTCTTCCGCTCAGTAAGTGCGGGCACGTACTCACGAAGCCATCTTATCCAGAAGTGGTCGGTGAGCGTCTGGGCTTGTCTCCATCGCTTTCTGGAACACAAATCTCTCTCATCAAAGACGTCAGGAGGCACGTTCGGGCTATTTCTTCCAATCAGGAAATGGTTAGGAGTGATTGCTTCAAGGTCCTGAGGATCAACACTGACGTGAGTTAGCGGTCGGCTGTTAAGCAAACTCTCAGTTTCTGCCATGAATGTGAGCAGGGTTTCATCATTCACCAATTGGCCATTCAGAGTGATCTTCAGAGCTTTCTTTGCTGATTTTAGTCTCTCCCAGACTCCCCCAAAATGGGGAGCAGAAGGGGGGTTGAAGAACCACTGAATTCCGTATTGTGACAACGTGTCTGAGATCTTGGCCTGTTCCATTCTATCAAGGCACTCCTTAAGCTCTCGTACAGCTCCGACGAAATTGGTTCCGTTGTCGCTGTAGATGTTTCTCGGTTTTCTTCTTCTAGCCATCATTCTTCTCAGTGGCATGATAAAGCTATCTGTTTCGAGCGAGTGAGCAACCTCTAAGTGTACCGCCCTTGTCACAAGGCAGGTGAACAAACAACCGTACCGCTTTACTGTGGACCTTCTTTCTTTAACTAGCAACGGTCCAAAATAATCCACACTATTGTTGTAAAAAGGTGGGGTGAAAGCTTGGAGTCTGCTTTGAGGTAGGCTTGCCATCAGCGGTGGATCTGGTTTGGCATTGTGTTTTCTGCCCACATGGCATGACGTGGCTATTTTCTTGAGAGCAGATCTCTCTTTGGGGATCCAATGCCGTTGCCGCAACTCAGCAAGGATATGCTCTACTCCAGAGTGGTTCAGTCTCTGATGTAAGTGTAACAAGATCAAAGGAACAATGTCATGCTTCTTAGGAAGAATAGCAGGATGTTTGGCTTGATATGGAATTGGCGCATGTTTCAGTCGACCCCCGACGTGCAAGATGCCCTTCTCGTCGGTGTAAGGGTACAGGGATCTTAGGTCACTGCTGCAGTGTATCTCCTTTCCTGCGGCTAACCGGCTCAGGTCTTCGGAGTAGGCTTGAGCTTGGGCCCTCTTGATGCAGAATTCTTCAGCCCTTACGAGCTCTTCAACAGATAAGGGTCCTTTAGTAACTTTCACATGTTCATTCCTGTGACGACAGCTTGTCACAAACCGAAATACCAATGGAGTAACTCATGTCAGGTGGGTCCACGAAGAGGTCTTCTTAGGGTCCAGAAACTCATGGTTGACTTCAGAACTGAGACCCAGCCAGGCTTCACTTTTAACTTCAGGATCATTGTCAGTTGCAGGTTGGCAGATAATTTGTTTTGGCCAATAGACCTCACCCCGCAAAAGAAAGTCTGGGCTGTTAATCCACCGGCTGTCTCGAAGAAGGTCTTGAGCAGAAAGACCTCTTGAACAATCGTCGGCAACATTGAGGCGTCCAGGGACATGCCGCCAGGTCTCAGGATCAGACACTTCCTTTATTTCAGCAACCCGGTTGGCGACGAATGTATGGAATCTGGTCCCTCGACTCTTGATGTAGGATAACACTGTGATGGAATCTGTCCAGTAAGTAATTTGACTGGGCATCACATCTAGTTCTTTCTGGATGGTCTGACTCATTCTCACTGCCATTACAGCGGCTTGAAGGTCCAGTCGTGGAATCGTCAGGGGCTTAATCGGAGCAAGCCTTGTCTTTCCGAATATGATGGAGCAGTGATAGGATTGGCCCCGTGTTTCAAATCTCCAGTAGGCAGCGGCCCCAAAGGCGACCTCTGAGGCATAATCAAAGATGTGAATTTGTGCGTGTGCATACTGGGCACTTGTTTGGTTGCTAAGGTAACATCTGGGAACGGACAAGGTTGCAAGGAGAGGTAGTTCTGCCTGCCAGGCCTCCCAGGCATCTAGTAGTGGGCCTGATATGGGTTTGTCCCAATCAAACCCGAGTCTCCACAGCTCTTGCAGAATCAACTTAGCCCTCAGTACAAATGGTGCTACCAATCCAAGGGGATCGAAGGTGGTTGATGTCTGCTTTAGAATGCCTCGCTTGGTTGGGGCTAACTGCTTTGGAACTACTTTAATTTCTAGAGTATCCTGCTCCACGTTCCACAGCACTCCCAAGGCTGTCCAGATCCAAATCAAATGGCTGCGAGATCCCAGGGCTGCCGAGGATGTCTTTGGGAGGTAGCTGAGCTAGCACATTCCGGCTATTACTCATAAACCTAGTTAATCGAAAGCCACCCCTCGACAAAAGCTCAATAACCTGGAGGGCAAGCTGGGCTGCCTCGTCTTCAGAAGGCAAAGACTTCAGGAGGTCATCCATGTAGAAATCTATTAGGACTGTACTGACAGCTTCTTCACTGCAAGTGGCTTTGTTATCAATGGCGGTTTTCTTGACGCAATAATTTGCGGAGGTTGGACTCGACTTTGCACCAAAGATCATGGCTTGCATTTGGTAGACATCAGGAGGACGATCTCTGTTTGGACCTCTCCAAAGGAATCTCAGTGATGGTTGATCTTTCTCGATAACTCGTACATGGAAGAACATTGTCTCAATGTCTGCAATCATAGGAACAGCATGCAGTCGGAACCTCATGATCACCCCCACAAGGGAGTTCAGCAGGTCGGGGCCTGTCACCAGTTGATCAATCAACGAAGTCCCCTTGTATGGGGCTGCAGCGTCAAACACTACGCGAAACTTTCCTGGCTTATTGGGATTTGTAACAGCATGGTGTGGCAGGTACCAAGTGTTCTTGGGTTCCTTAGTAGCAATCTCTGTGGGAGATAACTTTCTGGCATAGTCCTTGGCAATGTAGGATTCAATTGTGTCATAATAGGCTTTGGCTCTTTCACTCTTCTTATCTAGGCTTCGCTCCAGATTTGTAAGCCTTCTCTCTGCCAGTGGCCGATTGTTTGGGAGCACGACTTCTTCATCCTTCCAGAGAAGACCGGTTTCATAATGGTCCAGGTCAGCTCGAAAGTTTGTAGTTTCTTCTAAGCGCTTAAGAGCTCTTTCGTCCTCCGCAGATCTTGAAACATCAAAATTGAACTTGGTTCCAAATGACTCTGTGGTTATTCAATGTGGTGTCTAGGGTAACACAATGTCCAACAAAACTTACACCTGTTCTTGGGGAAGGAACTCCTCCCGCTAAGCCAGCAATCGCCCATCCAAAGTCAGTTCGCACAGCACATGGTTGCCCCTTTGGTCCACGTCTGTATTCGTGTTGAATCATGGCTTCGGTAACCTGCACTCCAATAAGTAGGCCTATCTGATCCGTAGACACAGCAGGGATGTCTAAATCTTCAAGGTGTTTCCAGGTTTTTCTAACGTTTTCCTTGACGAGTCTTTGTGGAGGGACATTTAATTTAGGGACTGTCCAAGCAGGATGGATCTGAACAGGTAGGTTTACAGCTTGTTTCCCGGTCGCTGTCACAAGAAGATTCACTGCTCTAGACTTCCGTGGTGTTCCGTTATTTTCAATGTTTTCCAGGCAAAGTAGTTGCTCTGGTCCTTTGAGATTCAGGTTGTCGGCAATGTCTCTTTTTATCAACGTGTCTGAAGTGCCGTCATCCAA
>NC_090873.1:13913633-13941133 GCF_036669935.1 Montipora foliosa | reverse complement strand
AAAATTGGTAGTTGTAAATTCCTAAGACAATCATAGTTTCAATGATTACTGTGTAACTCCAATATATGTTCACTGGATCAGTGCCATTATCATACTAATAGATGGAACCAAGTTATGAACAATAAGCAAGAGTTCCTAGCTCGATCCTGCAGAAGATTTGTCATTGTTGAGCGATTCACATCCACGACCTACATTACATACATTAGGGAGCTTACGAAACGACGACGCCGACGGCAAAGACGACGCTACAAAACAATAGGTTTAGTGAGCAAAAACAATGGCTCTGTACCCTCTGCACGTGCGTTTTACACATTCGTACATTTCTTTGCCGTCATCTCCTAAATGACGACGTGAAATGACCAAATTCAAGGTTCTGTGGAGGACGTTAGCACATGACGATGAATTTTCAGTTCTCTCTCTACGCTTCCAACTCACTCATACCAGTTTAATTCCTCGACAGTTACTACATATTTTTAACGCGGAACTATATGAAATAGTTTCGTAGTGATCTGAATAACGCGAACTCGTATTTTTAAATGAACTCTTCGTAGCCGCCGTCGTCCTCGTTTCGTAAGCTCCCTATTTCCACTGCAACACACAGTGAACCTCCTCAGTAGCCGTGCAGACGATATATTTTTTTTTGCACTGAATTTCACCAGCTGCTCTCGCACGGCTTCCCCATAAGGGTCTTGGGAGAGCAAGTCAAAATGTGATATTCTACTGCGCCAACATCATGCAAATGTTAAGTTGGGAGTTCACCATGAAGTTTCAGGCAAGAAAATCCATATTTTCGTATGTCATCCATCTGATCTTCGGTAAGTGCTTTTAAGGAACTCACGATAAGGACTAATTTACAATTAAGATCGGACTCGGATAGAAGAAAATCACAAACATATTAAAGGAACAATATAACAAACAGTCTCGCTAAATCTTAATTTCTGTTTTAACAAAAACATCATCAACGGTAATGTCTGCATAAATAGCTTGCAATTGTTCCGTCTTAGACCCGTTTTAAACTTGGCATTTCACATGTGCAAAATCTAATGTAAATGAGAAAAATATTTGTTTTCGCTAATTTGCATTAGAATCGGCACTTGAGAAATGCGACGTTTAAAACGGGCCTCAGGCACAAAGTTAAAGTAGCATTTCTAAACGCGAAATCGATTGCCTCCACTTGGCATGATAATTTCCTTTTAAATTATCCGCCATGTGTCCAGCAAAAAAGCAATCCGAATAAACTATGCCCAAAATAAGGATTTTTTTCCAGATACGGTTTTTCGCCCAGTTTTGGGGACAAAAATGGCGTCATTCCGAGCATGCGCCTGCAAGTAATACTGTCTTTTCCCGCCTGGGTTCCAGCCCATTTTCAGGGCGGGGTAAGAGGGAGTCCCGGAACACAACTAGATAATTTAGTGAGTAAAGGTAATATTAAGATGTATCAGGGTCAACTACAGTTTGCTGTAATACCACCTTCTATGGGAGGAAAGGTTAAAGAAAGTATACACCTTTTACACCTCGCCATAAACCCATTTTATAGATCGATCGTAAGATGCTAGCTCAGTTTTTAGTTTTTAAACTCAGAATATACTTACGTATCGCCCGGGAATTCTTCTATTACTCCAAGGAAAGGTTACAATACATGCTTAAAGAGTCTTAATTCATTTGAGAATAACAAATCTCAAAAACAGGCAACGACGGATTGACTGTTGAATGTGCCATCATTGATGCACTGAGATGGTGATAAAATTCCTCAAGTCTTTTTGTTTCATGTTTTTGCCAATATTTTTGCCTCCACAGTGCACCAAACACACCGTTTTTATGTGCAATTAATTTGCAAACCCGTGCAAAACGAAAACAAAAGATGATTGTGCATTGTCACGGTCAATTTAACATTGATTGCGCAACATGGTTCTCGCTTTTGAAGGTTTTGAGTATTCGTAACCAGTCCCTGGATTAACTATGATTTTTCAAAGCATTTTGGAATATTGTGGGGGATCTAATGGTGACTAGTCTTAATTATGATTATGACTACGATCACGGTGAATTATGGAAGACACAGAAGCAAGCTATTATATAGTATATTCCTGGAGAAAAAAAGAAAGAGATAAAGGATACATATTAAACTGGCGGCCTATTTCCCTAATTAACGTCGATTTTAAACTGGGTTCGAAGGTTATTGTTGAAATTCTCCCATGTGCCATTACATACGAGTTTACAAGGTGCGAAAGGACTGGCATCCTCTTTGCAGCGGAGGGTCTAAAGTGTTGGTAACTGGTAACTGATAACTGGCAACAGGTAACTGGTAAAAGGTAACTGGTAACAGGAAACTAACCCTAACCCTAATACCTTTTACATGTTACAGTTACCTATTACCAGTTACCAGTTAGCTATTACAGGTTACCTATTACCTATTACCAGTTACCAGTTACCAGTTACCAACATTTTAGACCTGAGGTCTTTCCTTTTCTTTCCTTTCGTTTCTTAACCATGCCACCATGTATGTAGTCAAAGCAAAAACGTCCGATTTATTGATAGGAGGCGTCAATACAGAGTGAGTCAAGCAGAACTTTAGTATGACAAGTTTTTGTGGTGTAAGAGCATAGGTAGAGAGGTTAGTTACCGTTTCGGTGGATCTAAAGGGGAGCACTGAATTTCTCGTAAGCCGTTCAAGAATCTTCGTATACTCCTTAATAATCTGAGCAGCAGCTTTAATAACATTGCGGCTAACCGCTCGTAGAAGAATGTATAGTCAACGTTGTTCAGGATGCTGCCAGGAAATATTCATTAAAAGGTCGTTTTTCATACGCAGCAGCTTTCTATGTTCTCTTGTCAGTCTTGTAATAGCACCTTTTCAATAAACGTTTCCTGATTGCCAGATTATCACGTGTACTGGTGTTATGTATTTTAAAAAATAAGAACTTCGGAAACACCTTGAAGGTATGGCAGTTGTTCAAAAAATTCGAATCCAGCTCGGCATCGTGGAACTTAATAACGGTGCCCTGCACCATTACTGCTCCTACCGCTCAGAGCGTGGCTTGTACACAATGCCAGCAAATCTGTTGGCCAGATTATCAAGGCGCATATGAAGACATACTTAATATAATCAGCGGCACTTCTAAATTCAAGATTTTCAAAGATGATCTGACTTCGTCATAAGAAATGCAGCTACAGCGCTTCCTGAAGAACTCCAGTGGTCAACTGGATACATGTGCGGATGCATATCCCAAGATTTATCCTACTTGCTCGCGGTAGTAGCCAAAACGCGGGGCCGGGGCCGGGGCCGGGGTCGGGGTCGGGGTCGGGGTCGGGGTCGGGGTCGGGGTCGGGGTCGGGGTCGGGGTCGGGGTCGGGGTCGGGGTGCCTTTTCTTTTTCTCATTTTTTTTGGTTTCAATTTTTGTCGTTATTCTCCTGTTGGTTTTTGCGATAACCTGACTTAGTCTTTTCGAAAATCGGACTTTTTGGAAGTTAAAATCATTTCCGGAAATGCTGAAATTGGAGTATATGAAATATACGCCAACTGCCAAAAACACTGAAGACTCGCTGATCTCCACACTTAAAAACAGCATTGCAATGTTTACTTCTTGAGAAAAATAAAAAAATGTGATCGTCACGCAGTCACGCAAAGTTTAAATTTCCTCGTTGCTTGTGTTGCTGTCATGTTGTTGTCTGTCTTTACTAGAAACGGTTTGTAGTAAAGCCAGAGTCGCACGGGAACTTGCTAGTCAATTCTATTCGGACGTCACGGGATCGAATCCAATATCACTATAAAGAACAGAACAACATTGAAAACAATTTTGCGAAAACAAGCAAATGATAACGTTGTGCGACGACTATCGTGGAACTGTGGCTATGTTCTGTTTCGTTTTAATTGTATTGCGGAGGTTTTTACGAAGTAAACATTAAAATGTGCTTTTAAAATGTGGAGCTCAGCGGATCTTCAGTGTCTCAAGGAGTTAGTGTATATTCCCCACAAAAATTCCAATTTCAGTCTGAAATTCTCTTAATTTCGAAAAACAAAGATGTCTCTTTCGTAGATTCCGTATAAATGAAAGAAAGATGCCAAACATTCGAATATAACATTACAGGAGAATAACGTCAAAAATTGAAACAAAAAAAAATTGGAAAAAAAAGACACCCCGACCCCGACCCCGACCCCGACCCCGATCCCGGCCACGACTCCGGCCCCGGCCCCGGCCCCGGCCCCGGCCCCGGCCCCGGCCCCGGCCCCGGCCCCGGCCCCGGCCCTGGCCCCAGTCCCGGCCCCGCGTTTTGGCTACTACCCTTGCTCGCAACCCACGAGAATCTATGGTATTCCGAAAATTCACAGGCCAAGCGCTCCTGATTCGATGGCACCGTTTAGACCAATTGTCTTTTCCATTGGAACTTATAATTATGAGTTCGATAAGTAATGTTCAAAAAACGAGCAACATTGTTTTATTGGTTTTAAAAACATAAGGCGTAGCCGAGTGTTTTTAGATGCGATAAATTTCGTGCTGCGATTTTTTTGAACGGCTTCATAACATTCCACGAAAACCGTGTCCCACGGGAGTCTGAACAAAGGTTCAAATTGTGAGGGGACGATATCAGCGTACAAGAAAAACAATTGGACCTTATAAGCAGTATGGTAATTTTAAAAGCATTTTTTTCCTTCAGTCCTTATTCCATGTTGTCGATGGTTGAAGGAAGTTGATTAAAAGAGCTGCCTAAGAGAAAGTTCAGAGAACTGAAAACTTCCGATGAAGAAAAAGCACTGTTGTCAAAAAACAGCCTCAAAATCAATTCGATGTCAGAAAATGGTCTTCTAATATTTTCGTACAGTGGCAAACTGCAAGGTTGAACAAGCAGCGAACGAAGAAGCAGAGTTCGACGTCGAACGGAAAAAATCTAGATACGAACCTTGTTAACATGACGGCATGGTCGTTGAATTTTTAGGTTGATAAAATTTGTTGACGAAGTTTGAAAGGAGAATGGAGAAAAGTATCGGCCCAGAAGTTTGCAATTTCTAAGATTTCAATGAAAATGATTACGACTAATTAATAAAAATCAACAGTAATCTTTATGTGAAGATCACTAGTGACCTCATCCTCGGAGACCCAGGGGCAGCTAGTCGGGACGATAAAGTGTGGCCTAGAAGAAAGTTTACTACAAGAACGGGAAGAGCCCCTGGGCACTTACTCTTATCGAACCAGGGGTCCGTTTCTCGAAAGTGCCGAAGACTTTTCGGGCCCGAAAAGCCATTTGTGAAACTGCCAACCGCTTGTTTTGGAAAGGCGAACTTTTAACATGTTTTAAAGCTAGCTAAAAGAAATATGTCTGCAAAGTTTGACGACTTAAATCCTCTCCGTTCTTGAGATACAAAAGGAATTGTGACACCCGAAAATGCCCCGAAAAGTTTCGGGACTTTCGAGAAACGGCCCCCAGTTCCAGAAGCGTTCGAATTCCCTGCTTATGATTGACCACATTTTTTTTGTAGCCAATCAGCGAGGAGGAGCAGCTGGGTGACTCTGGGTGACAACCACATTTTCAGTTATCAAAATATAAGTAGTCTTCCCCGTGTCTTGATGAATAAATATCAGAAATGAAGTAAAAAGTGTTGAAGTATTACAGGAACAAATCATTCATCACTATAGTCGACAAAACCTACAAAATAATCACGAAGAACATCGTGTATTTCATCAACCGAGCGCGCCATTTTACTATTCCTGTTGGGGCGAGATGCAGAAAAGACGTCTGAGATACTATTCTTTCCTCCTCTGAGCTTCATCTAACGCAAAACCTTTACTCGTTTCATCGAATTGAAAAGGTGCGTCACCAGTATATCACTAGATCAAAAAGTCATTCACCTAATTCTAATCAGGTTCATTTTCCTATTTCAGTGAAACATGTTAAATTACTTTGCGTGGGTTCCTTTTCACAGTAGCTCACAGAAGATTACATAAACTGGTACAACGTTTTTTGCATTGATCTTGAGCATAACCTTGTATTTACTTTGTTTAAGATCCGTAACATGTTTAGCGTGAGAGTTCCGGTGTCTTTTTATCTTAGTTCCCGCTTCGTGTATAAATTCACTTGTGCAAGTTGTATTTTTTTACCGGCGTTGGGGAAACATCCCGACACATTTTGACGCGTATACATGAGCACCTTGCAAGGGACAGGGCCTCTCCTGTTTTCCAGCATCTGCAACATTCGGAGGAATATCGAAGACTTTGCAATGAGAGGTGTTTCTCCATTCTAGATACGGTAACAAATCGTTTCCACTTGTTCATCAAAGACGAAATTCATATCCCCTGGGACTAACCCAGTCTTAACAGACAACTAAAGCACGCGGAGCTAACTCTTTTATTTTACTAACAGTTATGGTCAGCGTTTAGTTGATCGCTTTAATTTGTGTTATTGTATCTTTTGCACGCACATTAGTCTTTTGTTAGCATTCAGCATTGTAACGTTAAACTTAAATTGGATATTATACTGACGTCATATGCTTACATAGTATATAACATCGTAAGTTCAGATTCATATAGAAAACTGAAAATGATCAACGGTTGATCGAAACATGCATTGCGAAACCAAAGCCGTTGTCATTTTTTTACGAAGTGACACTGATTGGTACTTTTGAGTGTCTCCATCCCGATCGTTTCCGTGTTTAAATAAATATCCATTAAACTTCCTGACGTTGTTCCGTTTCTTTTGGTTACTTCCTTTTTCCCTTGCTTGGTTCCTTTTACAAGTTTTCCTAGGAGCTCCTGTCTGTGATTTTACAACATTTTATAGCCGGTTTTATTAACAAAATTGACACCGTTAAATTAGACCTCAAGGCATAAAGTAATGTTGAGAAGAACATCGACCTGGGCTCAGTTTGAAAGCCATACGATGAGAAGCTTGATATTGCAAAGGCTGTTAACCATTGTACAAAGTTCTGTACCCGACTCTTTCTTTCTCTATCGTGCAGCAAACAAACATCATGATATTGGGTTTATTCTATGCCATCGTTTCACAGGCAATGTCACGTATGATTACACTTTGAATCATGTGAGACAAACGGATGATTAAAATGTAAGTGGAAATGAATGTAAGAACATAACATAAATAGGAAGAGAATTCTCAGAGACAGGCTACCTCTAGCAATGAGCAGTTGCAGGAAAGAAAAAACTATAGAAGACGTTAAAATATCCTAAGAAATCATTTTAAAAACAAAAAAATGGCTTTCTATACAAACAAAAAAGACATTTCCCGCCAAAACTTTACTCAAAGGTATAAAAAGTTATCAATAAATCTAAAGTTCCACGTCGGACGAGGGCAATTTAAACACTTCATTTCAGCACCTTTCTGAAGGATTAGTTGTCGGATTCGTGTTCTTTGTCATGTAATAACGTTGTTAAATCTGAAAAAGCATGCACAAGTGTAGCCTGTAAAGGCGTTTAGTAATATGCTCTCTTTAAAGTTATTACAACAGCTTTGAGTTGTTTTCCAATGTTATGTAACAGAAACTTGGTCCTTACAGCTTAGATAACAAGGTATTCTTATCAAAAATGCCGTCAGGAAGTTCTGTCAGCTGGTTTCCCGACAACCACCTACAAAAAAAACACAAAAACAAGATTTACAGCTTTACGCACAGTTAGAATTTTGCCAACCCACTGCAAAATCCAAAGATCTGAGGGAACATCGATCGGTAAGGTCTTGTGGAACCATATGACCATCAATGTTTTGCTTTGGTCGATTTTTTGTGCTCCAAACAACATGTAAGCGAGTTTTAAATGGTAGATCGGTGGCCTTGTATACGTGTTTGTCTTTGCCAGAAATTAAGCCATATTAGTGCGAAATAGTCACTGGATTATGGTTCAGCATTTACTCTTTTCCGGTCACATTTTACATAAATTACCCTTTGAATCCCCCTTGTTCATGGCTTACTTTAAAAACAAAATACATTTCCCGTTAACACTTTACTCGTGGGTATATCAAGTAATGAACAAATGTTATGTTGACGGTAGGAAGTGGGCAACTTAAGCATATTATGTAAGCACCTTCTGAAGTTGTTATGTTCTTTTTTATGTAATAACGTTGTTAAAACTGTAAATTCATGTACAAGTACAGCCTGTAAAGGCGTTAAGTAATATGCTTTCTCTAAAGCTATTATGACTGCTGTGAGTTGTTTTCTAATGTTATGTAACAGACACTTGGTCCTTACAGGTACGATAGCTCGGTATTCTTATGAAAAATGCCGCCAGGAAGATCTCTCAGCTGGTTTCCCGACAACCACCTACAAAAAAAAACGAGATTTACAGCTTTACGCAGAGTCAGGAATTTACCAACCCACTGCAAAATCCAAAGATCTGAGGGAACATCGATCGATAAGGTCTTGTGGAACCATATTACCATCACTGTTTTGCTTTGGTCGTTTTCTTGTGCTCCAAACAACATGTTAGTGAGTTTTAAATGGCATATCGGTGTCCCTGTATGCGTGTTTGTGTTTGCCCGAAATTAAGCCATATTAGTGCGAAATAGTCACTGGATCATGGTTCAGCATTTACTCTTTTCCGGTCACATTTTACATAAATTACCCTTTGAATCCCCCTTGTTCATGGCTTACTTTAAAAACAAAATACATTTCCCGTTAACACTTTACTCGTGGGTATATCAAGTAATGAACAAATCTTATGTTGACAGTAGGAAGTGGGCAACTTAAGCATATTATGTAAGCACCTTCTGCAGTTGTCAGAGTTGTGTTCTTTTTTTATGTAATAACGTTGTTGAAACTGTAAATACATGTACAAGTATAGCCTTGTAAGGCGTTCAGTAATATGCTTTCTTGAAAGTTATTACAACTGCTTTGAGTTGTTTTCCAATGTTATGTAACAGACACTTAGTCCTTACAGGTCCATAGCTCGGTATTCTTATCAAAAATGCCGTCAGGAAGAACTTTCAGCTGGTTTTCCGACAACGACTTACAAACAAACAAACAAAAAAATTAACAGCTTTTAGTTAACCCTAACCCCAACCCTAACCCAAAGACCATCCAACGGTGGGAGCTAGTGGGACTATATTACCATCAGTGTTTTGCTTTGGTCGATTTCTTGGACTCCAACCAACATGTAGCCTAAATAAATGCGTTTGTAACATATTCTTAAAATTGTTATAAAGTTCTACTGCTGGGAATTTTACAGGGGAGCGAGTTCCATAGCTTTGTAGTGGCAACACAAAAAGCCCTGTGCCCCAATGTTTCCTTTTTTCTCTTTCCTTGCAACTCAAAGAGAAGCTTGATCTCAAGGAATATCGTGATATACTCTTAATAACAATGAAATCATTTATATATTCCGGCACAACCCCGTGGATAGCTCTCAATGTAATTACTAGTACCTTAAATCTAATTCTAAATTGCACTGGCAGCCAGCAAAGCCAGTGAAAAGCACAGGCGATATATGATCTAAGCGGGAAACAATGCAAATTAGGCTCGCGGCTGTGTTTTCGACACGCTCTAACTTAGAAAAACTGTTTGCGGCAAGCCATATAATAAACTATTGCGAGAGTCAATTCTACTATAGTAACTAGAGCATGCACTAACTTCTTCGTTGATTCAGTTGATAGATACTTTCTTGTGCATCTAATGTAGTGCACTACAAATCTTATTGATTTCTGTCCCCATAGTAAGTTGCTAATCAAAATAGCGGCCCAAATTCTTAGCCTGTTGAGCTGGAGTAATCTGATGGTCACCCAACAACAAGAGAGCCTGCGCTGATCTTAGACAGTTGCTGTCTTGTTCCCATAAGTAAATATTCACTTTTATCATCATTTAGCTTAATCCGGTCAGTCAGCATCCAGTGACGCATGTCTTCTATACAGTGTTGCATTGCTATAACTGCCTCATCCTGACTTTCACCGCGCACCGGTGGCTCAGTTGGTTGAGCACCGGGCTGTCACGCGGGAGGTCGTGAGTTCAACTCCGGCCGGACCAACACTCATGGTCTTTAAATAACTGAGGACAAAGTGCTGCCTTTGTAATTACATCTGCAAATGGTTAGACTCTCTAGTCTTCTTGGATAAGGACGATAAGTCGGAGGCCCCGTCTCACAACCCTTCAATGTTCATAATCCTGTGGGACGTAAAAGAACCCGCACACTTGTCGCAAAGAGCAGGGCATGTAGTTCCCGGTGTTGTGGTCTGTCTTCTATTGTGTATCATTGTTGGGAGGGTAAATGCTCGGAGATATTAGCTACACCAAACCACTCTAAAAATCCGAGGGTAAATAAAGATGTATGATATGATATGATATGACTTGCTTATGAATTAGGTTTTAAAAAATGATAAAGGTGAGAATCATCCGCACAGTAATAAACGTCAAGTAGATGTGCGTTAACAGTCTTAACAAGCTTGGATGCGTAAATGATAAACAATACAGGACCGAGACACGATCCCCGAGGAACACCATACTGCAAGGAAAAACGGTCAACGTACGCGTTGACTTTTGTTCCTTGAGTATACTAAGAACCATTCCAAGAGTTCGCCCGAGACGCCAAACCTTGACTAACGGCTCATAATCAAAATACCCTGATGAACGGTATCGAAGGCTGCACATTAATCTAAAAGAACCAGCAAAGTTATATGACCCATGTTCATATTCATAAAAATTAATGTAATTCTCCATCTTTGAAAGAGAAGTCTCAGTACTATGGTGTTGCCTATACGACGACTGCAAAGCAGGATACAGACCATTGAAAGACATATGCAAAAGCAGTTTATCTGATACCAAGCGTTCTGTCAATTTAGACACATAAGAAAGATTACTAACTGGGCAATAGCTTATATACAGAAGATCAAGGTCATTTTTCTTGAGCAGAGGATTTACTACGGCTTCCTTCTATGAATCAGGAAAAGAGGTAATAGTCACTGGATCATGGTTCAGCATTTACTCTTTTCCGGTCACATTTTACATACTACAGTTTGCTGTAATACTACCTTCTATAGGAGGAAAGGTGAAAGAAAGTATTTACCTTTAACATCTCGCCATAAGCCCATTTTATAGATCGATCGTAAGATGCTAGCTCAGTTTTTAGTTTTAAACTCAGAATATACTTACGTATCGCACGGGAATTTTTCTATTACTCCAAGGAAAGGTTACAATACATGCTTAAAGAGTCTTAATTCGTTTGAGAATAATAAATCTCAAAAACAGGCAACGACGGATTGACTGTTGAATGTACCATCATTGATGCACTGAGATGGTGATAAAACTAACCAAGTGTTTTTGTTTCATGTTTTTGTTAATATTTTTACCTTCACAGTGCACCAAACACACCGTTTTTTCGAGCAGGTAACCAATCAACTCCTTCAATTAATTTATGCGCAACTAATTTGCAAACCCGTGCGAAACGAAAACAAAAGATGATTGTGCATTGTCACCGTCAATTCAACATCGATTGCGCAACATGTTTCTCGATTTTGAAGGTTTTGACTTTCCGTAACCAGTCCCTGGATTAACTATGATTTTACAAAGCATTTTGGAATATTGTGGGGGATCTAATGGTGACTCGTCTTAATTATGATTATGATTACGATCATAGAGAAAAAAAGGAAGAGATAAAGGATACATGTTGAACTGGCGGCCAATTTCCCTAATCAATAACGATGTTAAACTGGGTTCGAAGGTTATTGTTAAAATTCTCCCATGTGGCATTACATAGGAGTTTGCAAGGTGCGAAAGGACTGCCATAAGTTTGCCATCCTCTGTCCGGCAGCGGGTCAAAAGTGTTGGTAACTGATAACTGATACCTGGTAATATAATAATAATAATAATAATATAATAATAATGCTTTATTTATATAGCGCTATTTACCTTTAGCCCAATAGCGCTTTACAATAATTACAATCCAAAATAGGAAAATTTACAAGTAGCAATAGGATGGATTTTTACAACCGCTCACCGGTGGCTCAGTTGGTTGAGCACCGGGCTGTCACGCAGGGGATCGTGAGTTCAACTCCGGCCGGACCAACACTCAGGGTCTTTAAATAACTGAGGAGAAAGTGCTGCCTTTGTAATTACATCTCCAAATGGTTAGACTCTCTAGTCTTCTCGGATAAGGACGATAAGCCGGAGGTCCCGTCTCACAACCCTTCACTGTTCATAATCCTGTGGGACGTAAAAGAACCCGCACACTTGTCGTTAAGAGTAGGGCACGTAGTTCCCGGTGTTATGGTCTGGTCTTTCTGGTCTGGATAGGGTAGGGTGGAGCACCTCGCATAGGACCTCGAGTCCTGTTCGTGCTCATTCCCTCTGGGCAGGTTTGCCCAGTAGAAGAGACAAACCAGATGTCTCGTAAAATTAAAAACTATATTAAAAACTATTTTAAGATATTAAAACTATATTTCCAGGTAAAAAGACTTTATTACATGCTAATCTAAGTTATAACATTTTTTAAAAGGTATGTTTTCGTATAGGTCTTAAAACTTGGTAACGAGATACTCTGTCTGATAATGTCGGGGAGAGAGTTCCACAAACTGGGTGCTGCAAAAGAGAAACACCTATGACCATAACTTACTAACTTGACGGGTGGTATTTTTAGTAAGTTTTTAGAGGAAGATCTCAGATTCCTAGTTGGTGCATAGGGCTCTAATACTTCAGTAATGTAACTAGGAGCCTGGCCATTAAGCGTTTTGTAGGTCAGAAATAGCATCTTATAGTTAATGCGCTGGTTAACTGGAAGCCAGTGCAACTGCTTTAGGACAGGCGTAATGTGGTCATATTTCTTGGTACGAGTAATAATGCGGGCCGCAGAATTCCTGACATTTTGTAAGCGATCTATTAGAAAGGTGGGTAGCCTATACAATATTGAGTTGGCGCTATCAAGCTTAGAGGTAATGAATGCGTGAACCAGCTTTTCAGTGTCTGCTGGAGATAAACAGTCTCTTATCTTACTAATGTTCCTGAGGTAGAAAAAACAGGCCTTGCAGGTATTGGTAACATGCTTATCTAGTGACATGTGCTCATCGAAGATAACTCCAATGTTCCTTGCAGAAAGGGACGGCTTGATCCGTTCACCAGACACATCGATGTACTCTATTGATGGGGGTGGGCGGTGTCGTGCGCTTAGGACCAGTAACTCCGTTTTTCCTCTGTTCAGTTTAAGCTTATTGCTTACCATCCACGAGTCAATTTCGGAAACACACGCTTCTATCTTAGCTATGGAATCGGCTTGTTCAGCGGGAGTGGGCTTAAATGAGAGGTATAGCTGACTGTCGTCGGCGTAGAGATGATAGTTGAGTCCATGCCGTCTAATTATGTCCCCGATGGGCGACGTGTATAGCAAGTACAGGATCGGCCCTAAAACCGATCCCTGGGAACACTATAGCGGAGTTCTTTCACTTCTGATTTGATTCCATCAATCATCACAAACTGCTTCCGATCTTGAATATAGGATCGGAACCATTTTAGCGCATTTCCTTTCACACCGTAGCGTTTTGACATTCTTTCCAGTAGCAACTCATGGTCGACGGTGTCGAACGCTGCAGACATGTCCAACAGCAGCCGGACAACGCATTTCTGATTGTCTATTTCACGGAGAATGTCATTTTGTACCTTCAAAAGAGCAGTCTCTGTGCTGTGAAAGCATTTATACGCTGACTGAAAAGATTCCTCCAGATCATTATCACGTAGGTAATAACTCAATTGACAAGATACTGCCTTTTCAATTATCTTTGATACAACATTCAGGTTTGAGATAGGTCTGAAATTTGGATAATCCTCAGAATCTAGGTTGTCCTTCTTCAGCTTCGGTTTAATCATTGCTTCCTTCAGTGTAGCGGGAATATATGCTGATTGGAGCGACATGTTAACCATGTTAGTGAAAATAGGTAGAAGAGTCGATTTGCATTCCTTGAGAATAGATGCTGGTATAGGGTCAAGATCACAAGATTTTTTACCGATTTTGTCCACAAAACGTTCAACCTCTCTTGCTGACATCACTCTGAACTTTGTGAATTCGACATGACATGGCTGTTCATTTGCTCCGCAAGACTGGATAGTGGAGGTCATTTCATTAGATAGCTCCGTTCTTATGGTTGCTATCTTCTTGTCAAAGAAGTCGGCGAAATTATTCGTAAGCTCGATCGTTGAGCGCGCAGTCGGATAGCGTTTCTCTACTTTGCGATGTAGCAACTTGTCGACTGCGTTAAAAAGTATTTTTGGATCCAGTGCACTCTCTGATATAATAGATGTATAATATGAAGCCTTCGCGTCCTTAAGCATTTTGTTCACTATCTGACACTGGTCAACATACATCTGTCTGTCGACACACAGTCTTGACGCTCTCAAGCGGCGCTCCAGCTTCCGACGCTTTCTCTTGGCATCACCAATACCCTCATGGTACCATGGTGCCGATGGGCGGAGACTTATCAAGCGTCGTCTCAGAGGCGCATGCTTTTCAAGTGTTTCTTTCAATGTGTTTTCGTATTGTTCAGTAAGGCTCATAAGATCGAGGGGGTTAGTTGTCAGAAGGTTGGACTGCTTTAGATCATCGTTAAAGCTATTCATATTTACAGAGTGAAGTTTACGATAACTAATTTCCTTTCGTTCCAGAGGTGGCTTCTTCAGGCGAAGCTTACAGTGCACAGCAGAGTGATCAGACAGCATTGGATCTCGTGTTTCAGTGCAAATAACTAACTCGTCCGCGGCTCTGGTTATGATCAGGTCTAAGGTATGGCCCTTCTAATGGGTGGGCCATTAACATGCTGGACTAGACTGAACGATTCTAGGACCTTGTTAAATTTGACAGTAACAGGTAACTGGTAAAAGGTAACTGGTAACTGGAAACTAACCCTAACCCTAATACCTTTTACCTGTTACAGTTACCTATTGCCAGTTACCAGTTACCTATTACAGGTTACCTGTTACCTATTACCAGTTACCAGTTATCAGCATTTTAGACCCGAGGTCTTTTCTTTTCTTTCCTTTCGTTTCTTGACCATGCCGCCATGTATGTAGTCAAAGCAAAAACGTCCGGTTTATTGATAGGAGGCGACAATACAGAGTGAGTCAAGCAGAATTTTAGTATGACAAGTTCTTGTGGTGTAAGAGCATAGGTAGAGAGGTTACTTACCGTTTCGGTGGATCTAAAGGGGAGCACTGAGTTTCTCGTAAGCCGTTCAAGAATCTTCGTATGCTCCTTAATAATCTAAGCAGCAGCTTTAATAACATTGCGGCTAACCGCTCGTTGAAGAATGTAATAGTCAACGCCGTTCAGGATGCTGCTAGGATATGTTCATTAAGAGGTCGTTTTTCATACGCAGGAGCTGTCTATGTTCTCTTGTCAGTCTTGTAATAGCACCTTTTCAATAAACGTTTCCTGATTGCAAGATTATCACGTGTACTGGTGTTATGTATTGTAAAAAATAAGAACTTCGGAAACACCTTGAAGAGGGGGACATTGGGGTGTATTAGAAACCGCAAAACCGAAGAAAAAATCATCCAAAACCGCAAAGAAATTCGGCCAAAACCGAAAACCGCATACAAAACCGTCAGAAAACCGATACAATGGTGGTAAGTGCGGCATACAGAGCAAACTACACTAACACTTTATTTCCTCAAAGTATTTGTGAATGTCATGATCTTGTCTAGAGCTTTCATATCTTTTAGTATCTGCTAAAATTATAGGCTTTATTTCTGCCGCTCTCTCCAGCCCGGACTTTGTGGGCTCATTTTCCGTAAAGCAGCTGGTAATGGAGCCAAGTTAAGTTTGGAGAACTTGCACACAAGTCCTCTCTAAAATTGCAATTTTGCTATTGCAAAAAGCTATAGCTCAGGAAACTTCAATCAAATTCTCTAATTGGACATTTCTATTCGATAACTAAGACCTGACAGTGTGGAGATTCGAATGGAATGTTTAATCTTGGTCCACTGATATGCGATTGCATTGAGGAAGCTAACGGGTACTGTTTTTTCCTTGTTTTACATGGCAGCAGGAAGTTGCTCAAAGGTTAAATGTGGTAATAAACAGATACTTAGTGTCGAATATTGAACCTCACCGCCCCCCGGGGGGGAGGACTCCCATATAAAAAGGGGAGGGATGCTCGTCGGAAATTTTACATTAAACCCTTTAAGGACACCAATCTGGGCGTGGCCCAGGCGTTTTTTGACCCCTAAAAGAAACCCTATTATAACACAAAAAAATGAAAAATACAGCGACTTTTAATGACGGCAAAGACATTATCATCTAATACTTTCGCTTGCGTGAAGAAATATAAAAGTGTAAATATACACTTTTATATTTCTTCGCGCGCAACCCTAAAGGAGATTTTCACGGCTACATATGATTGCGTTTTGGCCAAAACACCCCAAGTGAGACCAAAATCCGAAATTTACACCCCTAAGCGAGACGACGGGCATCCCTCCATTTTTTATATGGGAGTATCCCCCCCCCCCCTCCCGGCACCGCCGTTCCATATCGCGACGTTGCACCAAAGACAAAATTCGCCCATTGTCCCTAATTCATCTTGCTGGCCCTGGGAATTGTTGTCATCTGCACTAACTTCGTCACTACGTTCATCAAATTCTTTCTGGCCTTTATCAGAGTCACTAGCTCCTCACTCATTTCATGCTCGTTCAGATTTTCATGGGGTCCTTCATCTTCATCCACTCCGCACCAACTCGGGCGTCATTCGACACTCGTGATCCCCTACCGTGACATTTAGTTTGTCATGCATTCCTCTCAATAACTTTGGCGTTTCGCGGCTATAGAGTGTTTTCATGTGACGCCTCCGGGAATTGAGCTCTATTATCACTCAAATGTTTTCTTTTGTTTCGGAGGAAAAACAAGGTTAGTGATCACGTGAGTAAAAACAGGCATCTTGTACCCTATGGGACCTTACATTCCATTTATCAGGCCCTAGGACAACCTCATTTCAACTACTGCAATATTGTTTGGGAAACTGTGGAGTAACTTTGCAGGACAAACTGCAAAAACTACAAAACAGAGCAGCCCGTGTCTTGACCTACACTAACTATGACGCTCATGTGAACAATTTATTTGAACTCTTAAGTTGGAAATCTCTAGACTCTCAAAGGCAAATTGAAAGAGCAAACAATGGTATTTAAGTCCCTACAGGGACTAGCACTTGAGTATCTCTGCTCGAAAAATTTCCATCGCGATTCTGGTTATTGTTTGAGAGACTCTGTGAATGAGATAAATGTTCCGCAACCGCGCACAAACTACTACAAAAAACAGCTTTAGCTATTTAGTGGCGCAGTTTTGTGGAACAGTTTGCCATTAGAACTAAGGAAAGCAGAGTCCCTCAATCAACTCAAACGACTGAATAAAGAGGTTATCTAAGCCATTATTCTAAACACGGCATTCATGGAAAGCAGCTTTTATTGTATGATATTGTAAGATAGTTAATGTGGTTTACATAGTTCTATCTATAAGATTTTAATTGTACATATTTTTTTAATATTTCTGATGAATTGCACTGTGGTTAAATAAAGATTAAATAAATAAATAACACTCTATTCGAGATCAATTGCCGCTCAAATCTAAGAAAAACCGAAACCCAAATGGGACAAAAAAGAAAAAGCCAAAAACCACATCGGATAACAAAACCAAAAAACCGGTCGTATTTTTACGAAAACCGAAAACCTGATGCTAAAAAACGAAAAACCCGCAAACCGCAATGAACACCAAAACCGAAAAACCGATCTAAGAAATAGCCAAAACCGAAAATCCTAATGTCCCCCTCCTTGAAGGTATGGCAGTTGTTCAAAAAATTCGAATCCAGCTCGGCTTCGTGGAACTTAATAACGGTGCCCTGCACCATTACTGCTCCGACCGCTCAGAGCGTGGCTTGTGCGCAATGCCAGCAAATCTGTTGGCCAGATTATCAAGGCGCATATGAAGACATACTTAATATAATCAGCGGCACTTCTAAATTCAAGATTTTCAAAGATGATCTGACTTCGTCATAAGAAATGCAGCTACAGCGCTTCCTGAAGAACTCCAGTGGTCAACTGGATACATGTGCGGATGCATATCCCAAGATTTATCCTACTTGCTCGCAACCCACGAGAATCTATGGTATTCCGAAAATTCACAGGCCAAGCGTTCTTGATTCGATGGCACCGTTTAGACCAATTGTCTCTTCCATTGGAACTTATAATTATGAGTTCGATAAGTAATGTTCAAAAAACGAGCAACATTGTTTTATTGGCTTTAAAAATATAAGGCGTAGCCGAGTGTTTTTAGATGCGATAAATTACGTGCTGCGATTTTTTTGAACGGCTTCATAACATTCTACGAAAACCATGTCCCACGGGAGTCTAAACAACGGTTCAAATTGTGAGGGGACGATATCAGCGTACAAGAAAAACAATTGGACCTTATAAGCGGTATGGTAATTTTAAAAGCATTTTTTTCCTTCAGTCCTTATTCCATGTTGTCCATGGTTGAAGGAAGTTGATTAAAAGAGCTGCCTAAGAGAAAGTTCAGAGACCTGAAAATTTCCGATGAAGAAAAGGCACTGTCGTTAAAAATCCGCTTCAAAATCAATTCGATGTCAGAAAATGGTCTTTTAATATTTTCGTACAGTAGCAAAATGCAAGGTTGAACAAGCGGCGAACGAAAAAGCAGGGTTCGACCCTGACCACACAGACCGACCGACCCTGACCGACCCTGTGTCTACACGTCAGATACAGAGAGCGCGGTGTCATGCAAGAGCGATAGGTCCAGGCTTGGCTCCTGAGGAGAAGAAATACCATCGTGTCCGCATTGATATGAGCAAAGTTGATCATTTCGTTGAATTTATTAATCGCCCGTACTTTTTATCAGGATGTATCCTACGGAACTAATTTACTTAAGCTAGACAGTGGCCAGACAATGGAAATGCCAGACGTTGTCCGTACAGTAACTCGTTCTACAATGATTAGTCAGTACATGCAGTTCTGTCAGGAGGAGAGATTTGAACCTCTAAGTCGCACTACCCTCTTCAAGATTCTGGAAGTAAGACAAGCTTCGCAGCGAAAGTCTTTACAAGGCCTCGACAAGACGGCCGCCGATGGCTTTGCAGGTTTCCATAAAATTGAATCGATAGTCGATGATCTAGAGAAATGAGTGATTGACAGGCAATGGTGCACTGAAATCAAGGAAAGGCTAAGGAATGGGAAACGCTATTTGAAAACCAATTTTCGTGTTCATTGCACCCCTGAGGAAGCCTTTTGTCCTGATCATTGTCGCAAGTTCGCACTTAGTGACGAACAAGATCCTGACTTCCCATCAACATACAGAAAGCTGCAGTGACTGCCAAGACCTTCGAAACTTATTCGATGAAGTCGAAGATAGAATTCGAAGTGCCCTGTGGATTCCTTACAGCAATGAAGAACGAGAAGATCTGCTATACGACTTCAAGCTGGCAAAGGCAGATATCTTGCACTGGAAGGCGCATGTTGTTCGTTCCGTTAACCAAGAAGCGGCGAAGCAAGATCAATTGAAGATGATAAGTGTGAATCCAAATTGTGCGCTGATAATAATGGATTGGGCGATGAAGTTTCTTCAGCTTAGATATCGAGAAAAACAGTCCGACTGGTTCGGTAAGAGAGGATTGAGTTGGCACATATCGACGGTGATCACAGGCGATCTTGACGTCAGTGGAAAGCTGGAGATGCAGTCATATGCCCATCTGTTTGATGCATGCCAACAGGATTGGTTCGCTGTGTGTTCTATTCTAGAAAACACATTAGGAGAACTTAAGGCCAAGAAGCCTCACATCACCCAAGTTTATTTGAGATCAGATGAAGCTGGTTGCTACCATAATAATTCTCTAATCGCTGCAGCAAGGAGCGTTGGTGAACGGGTTGGTGTAGACGTTTGTCGCTATGACTTTTCTGAACCGCAATATGGCAAAGACGTTTGTGATCGGATCTTGTGCCCTATGAAAACATGCATCCGCCGTTTCTGCGACGAAGGACACGACATTCTGACAGCGGGGGACATGAGAAGGGCACTACCTGAACGACCAGTGAAGGGTACCTCCGCATGTGTTTGTGAGGTTGACGAAGCGAAGTTAACCCTAGAAGTGAACAAAATAGATGGTTTCAGCAAACTGCACAACGTCCAGATTGACGAGAAAACTATTCGTGTGTGGAAGTCCTACAGAATTGGGCGTGGCAAGGAAATCTCACTCGACCAGCTGGTGACAAGAGATCAAGGGGACACCTGTCTCATAGTTAAGGAAGAGTTTTTCCCTATTCATAATTCACGTGTATACCAAAGCAGAGATTCTGTGGCGGAGGATTCAGATGAAGGCAATCGTCATCACGATTTGGACAATTCGGACATTGAAATTTTTGAATGTTCGGAGCCTGGGTGTGTGAAGAGTTTTCAGCTGTTTTCAGAACTTGAAGCGCATTTAGATGTAGGGGATCACTGCGTTGAGGCTGAAAGACAGTCAGAAACGCTTTACGATACGATTCGTAGAGATTGGGTGGAGAGATTTACTACAACAGTCAACATCACTGAAGATGAGCCTTGCGAACCTGTCCACCAGAGTGAAAGTGAACCGGCGCCCACCACGAGCTGTGTTATTATGGGCTGGGCCCTAACCAAGCAACGAGCAGGATCAACTAGATTCCCCGAGAAAGTTAAAAACTACCTGACGGCAAAGTTTGACCTCGGAGAACAGTCAGGGCTAAAAGCTGACCCTCAGCAAGTTTCCAATGATATGCGGAAGGCAAGAGATGAGCAGAACAGAAAGTTATTTGAGCGAGAAGAGTGGTTGACTAAAAGCCAAGTGCAAGGGTTTTTTTCACGCCTGTCTGCAAACAGAAGAAGAAAACAAGCACCCTCACCTGAAGGTTTGCAAAAGTTCAAAGGAACTCTTTCTAGAGGAAGAAGAAGAAGAGCGACAGCGGCTGATGGAGCACATCTCAGAGGAACTGAGGCCGCAGCATCCCCTTTCATACGACGCCTTCAACTTGTGCGAGTGTGCGAAGAAAAATAAGCTGCATCAATTTAACATGACACTGCTCAAGGATATCTTGCGCCATTATGAAGTACCATTTAAATCAAGAGACAGAAAAAAGGACCTGATAGATCTATTGATGTCATTTGTTCAAGAATACAAATGCTTTAATTAGAGCACTACTGGCATGTAAGTCCATTCAAATCTCAACAAGTTACATCGTCTGGAAATAGGGAGGCAAAACCAATGCAAACTGAACTGTTTTTGTGCGCGTGTGTGTGTGTTTTGTATTTTTCATTTTTTGATGAATGACTAATAGTTGTAAAGCCATTTGTTGGGTACTGATTGAACCCTTTCAACCTCGTCGAACTCACCATCTAACTTTCCACGGGTCGTCTAATCCAGACCGCGCCCTGTTTTCTCAAATGACTCGTTTGCCGCCATGCCGTAAACGTTCAAATTAAAGACGCAAACTACAGTAAGCTAAACGTACCGTGATATTGCCGGCCAAGAGGTGGTATTTCATGAAAATTTACGATGGCATCAATGCAAATAACATATTTTTTTCCTCTTTGCCCCCGGCTGTTGACTGTTGCGCGTCCGGCCCGTACCAAGAACACGGCACTACGTTGTCATGAAAAAGGATTCACCGTGCTCAATGCGATAACCTACTGCACACTAGCTCAGAACATAATTCTGATCATAAACATTATTCTGTACCCAAGTATAATGGTGAGGAACAGACCACACCAGTTTGGTTGCTAATTTGCATAAGTGAATATGTAGACGACGAGTCTCCCTTGTCTTCTCTTGTTTATTCTTCACAAACAGGCCAATTTTCGTACATGCAAGATCTTGAAGGTTGAACGGCATTTAGGATGAAGTAATTGAATTATCTATATAAATATTTTCTCAAGAGAAGGATGTTTCTCAAACTTGCGATCAAAAAATAGTTGGAACGGCGGTTCCTTTTATGTCAAAATGGCGCCGAATAATTGTGAAAATAACGAACCCTTTTACGGCGCCCGCAAGCGAGTGCCCAAAAGTTTTATTCTATGATGTGTTAGCCTTGTATAAGTACTTTCCAGCTGTAGTAGTCTTAGTTCTAGATCACGTCCCACAACTGAGATATTAGCTTTCAAACGCAGGTACCTCCCGCCTCAAAAAATTCTCGGCTCAAGATAAGGTATTTGAAACATTCATAACTCAGTAAATATTTCGTAGAACTCAATCGTTGAACCTGTGATGCATTAAAGAAGAGTTACTCTTAAATATATAAAATAATAAGCTTTCCATAATAGAAAGCAGAGCTTTGCTGGTGTCCGATATTTACAGCTAGATCGAAGGTGTTACAGACGGCAAATTGTGGAGTTCGGAGGTCACCTCGTAAACAGTCCTCTAAAAAAATGAAAAGCATGGAATTGATCAAAGTAAATGCGATATTTGTACATGGGATAGGGTAGTCGACAATCACTGAAAATATCAAGGAAATCGGTGAAGTGCGGAAATTTGCCTTATCCGTTCTTACGCGGACAGCCTCTTAAGTAGCATCGATCAGTAAGGTCTTTTGGAACTATATTACCATCACTGTTTGCTTTGGTCGATTTCTTGTGCTCCAAACAACATGTTAGTAAGTTTTAAATAGCATCTCGGTGGCCCTGTATACGTGTTTGCCTTTGCCAGACTTTATGCCATATTAGTGCAAAATAGTAAGTTTTAAATGGCAGATCGGTGGCCCTGCATAAGTGTTTGCATTTGCCAGAAATTAAGCCATATTAGCGCGAAATAGTCACTGGATCATGGTTCAGCATTTACTCTTTTCCGGTTACATTTTACATGAATTACCCTTTGAATCCCCCTTGTCCATAGCTTACTTTAAAAACAAAATACATTTCCCGTTAAAACTTTACTCGTGGGTATATTTAACAATTATTCCATGAGCGCGAGTTGGATATGAGATGGTAAATAGCCAACGAGGCTCGTAGCACCGAGTTGGCTATAACCACTCTCATATCCAACAAGCGCGAATGGAATAATTGTTTTATTAAATTCCTTAAACTCCAAAAGTTTAGAAGTACGAAATACGAGCGAAAAAAACGAGAAAATCCTAGCGAAATCGAAAAAAGTTGATGAAGATGCGATGTTGTGTAATACCTCGTGGTCAGACAGACGCAGGCTCATCACAAAATCATTTCTTACCTTTTCGCGTATCTCTAATCTTCGAAAGTGATCCAAACTTTCCACAAAAACGTTTTTCTTTTGCTTTATACCGAAAGAAATTTCGCTTTCTGGCGTAAACGTCTTCAGTTTACCAACGCTAAGCGCAATCATTTACCATATAAGGTCAAACTAAGGTATATAACCTGATAACCGAGATTGAGTGAACCAATCAGAGCACGAGAATTGCATTATCCGAGGTTGAGAATTTAATAACAAGTATTATTAAATTCTCAACCTCGGATAATGCATTTCGCGTGCTCTGATTGGTTCACTCAATCTCGGTTATCAGCTCATATACCTTGGTTTGACCTCATATGGTAAATGATAGCGTTAAGCGTTGCTAAACTAAAAATGCTTTCGTCGGAATGCCAAATTTCTCTTTAAATAAAGCCAAAAAGGAGAAAAAAAACTTTTTTTGTGGAAAGTTTGGATCAGTTCCGACGTTTAGACGTACGCGAAAAGGCAAGAAATGTTTTTGTGATGAGCCTGCGTCTGTCTGACAACAAGGTATTACACAATATCGCATCAGTTCTCATCAAAATTTATTCGATTTCGCTCAGATTTGCTCGCTTTTTCCGCTCGTATTTCGTACTTCCAAATTTTTGGAGTTGAAGGAATTTAATAAAACAATTATTCCATTCGCTCTTGTTGGATATGAGACTGGTTATAGCCAACTTGGCGCTACGCGCCTCGTTGGCTATTTACCATCTCATATCCAACGCGCGCTTATGGAATAATTGTTAAATGAACAAATGTTATGTTGACAATAGTAAGTGGGCAACTTAAGCATATTATGTAAGCACCTTCTGAAGTTGTCAGAGTTGTGTTCTTTTTCATGTAATTGCGTTGTTAAAACTGTAAATACATGTACAAGTATAGCGTGTAAAGGCGTTCAGTAATATGCTTTCTTTAAATGTTATTACAACTGCTTTGAGTTGTTTTCCAATGTTATGTAACAGACTCTTGGTCCTTACAGGTAGGATAGCTGGGTATTGTTATCAAAAATGCCGTCAAGAAGATCTGTCAGCTGGTTTCCCGACAACAACCTGCAAAAAAAAAAAAACGAGATTTACAGCCTTACGCACAGTCAGAAATTTACCAACCCACTGCAAAATCCAAGGATCTAAGGGAACATCGATCGATAAGGTCTTGTGGGACCATATTACCATCAATGTTTTGCTTTAGTCGATTTCTTGTGCCCAAACAACATGTTAGTGAGTTTTAAATGGCATATCGGTGGTCCTGTATACGTGTTTGTATTTGCCAGAAATTAAGCCATATTAGCGCGAAATAGTCACTGGATCATGGTTCAGCATTTACTCTTTCCCGGTCACATTTTACATAAATTACCCTTTGAATCCCCCTTGTCCATAGCTTACTTTAAAAACAAAATACATTTCCCGTTAACACTTTACTCGTGGGTACATCAAGTAATGAACAAATGTTATGTTGACAGTAGTAAGTGGGCAACTTAAGCATATTATGTAACCACCTTCTCAAGTTGTCAGAGTTGTGTTCTTTTTCAAGTAATTGCGTTGTTAAAACTGTAAATAAACGTACAAGTATAGTCTGTAAAGCCGTTTAGTAATATGCTTTCTTTAAAGTTATTACAACTGCTTTGAGTTGTTTTCCAATGTTATGTAACAGACTCTTGGTTCTTACAGGTACGATAGCTGGGTATTGTTATCAAAAATGCCCTCAGGAAGATCTGTCAGCTGGTTTCCCGACAACAACCTGCAAAAAGAAAAAAACGACATTTACAGCTTTACGCACTGTCAGAAATTTATCAAACCACTGCAAAATCCAAGGATCTAAGGAAACATCGATCGATAAGGTCTTGTGGAACCATATTACCATCAATGTTTTGCTTTAGTCGATTTCTTGTGCCCAAACAACATGTTAGTGAGTTTTAAATGGCATATCGGTGGCCCTGTATACGTGTTTTTATTTGCCAGAAATTAAGCCATATTAGTGCGAAATAGTCACTGGATCATGGTTCAGCATTTACTCTTTCCCGGTCACATTTTACATAAATTACCCTTTGAATCCCCCTTGTCCATAGCTTACTTTAAAAACAAAATACATTTCCCGTTAACACTTTACTTGTGGGTACATCAAGTAATGAACAAATGTTATGTTGACAGTAGTAAGTGGGCAACTTAAGCATATTATGTAAGCACCTTCTGAAGTTGTCAGAGTTGTGTTCTTTTTCATGTAATTGCGTTGTTAAAACTGTAAATACACGTACAAGTATAGCCTGTAAAGGCGTTTAGTAATATACTTTCTTTAAAGTTATTACAACTGCTTTAAGTTGTTTTCCAATGTTATGTAACAGACTCTTGGTCCTTACAGGTAGGATAGCTGGGTATTGTTATCAAAAATGCCGTCAGGAAGATCTGTCAGCTGGTTTCCCGACAACGACCTGCAAAAAAAAAAAAACGAGATTTACAGCCTTACGCACAGTCAGAAATTTACCAACCCACTGCAAAATCCAAGGATCTAAGGGAACATCGATCGATAAGGTCTTGTGGAACCATATTACCATCAATGTTTTGCTTTAGTCGATTTCTTGTGCCCAAACAACATGTTAGTGAGTTTTAAATGGCAGATCGGTGGCCCTGCATAAGTGTTTGCATTTGCCAGAAATTAAGCCATATTAGCGCGAAATAGTCAGTGGATCATGGTTCAGCATTTACTCTTTTCCGGTCACATTTTACATAAATGACCCTTTGAATCCCCCTTGTCCATAGCTTACTTTAAAAACAAAATACATTTCCCGTTAACACTTTACTCGTGGGTACATCAAGTATTATTAAATTCTCAACCTCGGATAATGCATTTCGCGTGCTCTGATTGGTTCACTCAATCTCGGTTATCAGCTCATATACCTTGGTTTGACCTTATATCGTAAATGATAGCGTTAAGCGTTGCTAAACTAAAAATGTTTTCGTCGGAATGCCAAATTTCTCTTTGAATAAAGCCAAAAAAGAGAAAAACAACTTTTTTTGTGGAAAGTTTGGATCAGTTCCGACGTTTAGAAGTACGCGAAAAGGCAAGAAATGTTTTTGTGATGAGCCTGCGTCTGTCTGACAACAAGGAATTACACACTATGGCATCAGTTCTCATCAAGTTTTATTCGATTTCGCTCAGATTTGCTCGTTTTTCCGTTCGTACTTCGTACTTCCAAATTTTTGGAGTTGAAGGAATTTAATAAAACAATTATTCCATTTGCGCTTGTTGGATATGAGACTGGTTATAGCCAACTCGGCGCTACGCGCTTCGTTGGCTATTTACCATCTCATACCCAACGCGCTTATGGAATAATTGTTAAATGAACAAATGTTATGTTGACAGTAGTAAGTGGGCAACTTAAGCATATTATGTGAGCACCTTCTGAAGTTGTCAGAGTTGTGTTCTTTTTCATGTAATTGCGTTGTTAAAACTGTAAATACATGTACAAGTATAGCCTGTAAAGGCGTTTAGTAATTGCTTTCTTTAGATGTTATTACAACTGCTTTGAGTTGTTTTCCAATGTTATGTAACAGACTCTTGGTCCTTACAGGTAGGATAGCTGGGTATTGTTATCAAAAATGCCGTCGGGAAGATCTGTCAGCTGGTTTCCCGACAACGACCTGCAAAAAAAAAAAAACGAGATTTACAGCCTTACGCACAGTCAGGAATTTACCAACCCACTGCAAAATCCAAAGATCTGAGGGAACATCGATCGATAAGGTCTTGTGGAACCATATTACCATCAATGTTTTGCTTTAGTCGATTTCTTGTGCCCAAACAACATGTTAGTGAGTTTTAAATGGCATATCGGTGGCCCTGTATACGTGTTTGTATTTGCCAGAAATTAAGCCATATTAGTGCGAAATAGTCCCTGAATCATGGTTCAGCATTTACTTTTTTCCGGTCACATTTTACATAAATTACCCTTTGAATCCCCCTTGTCCATAGCTTACTTTAAAAACAAAATACATTTCCCGTTAACACTTTACTCGTGGGTATATCAAGTATTATTAAATTCTCAACCTCGGATAATGCATTTCGCGTGCTCTGATTGGTTCACTCAATCTCGGTTATCAGCTCATATACATTGGTTTAACCTTATATGGTAAATGATAGCGTTAAGCGTTGCTAAACTAAAAATGTTTTCGTCGGAATGCCAAATTTCTCTTTGAATAAAGCCAAAAAGGAGAAAAAAAACTTTTTTTGTGGAAAGTTTGGATCAGTTCCGACGTTTAGAAGTACGCGAAAAGGCAAGAAATGTTTTTGTGATGAGCCTGCGTCTGTCTGACAACAAGGAATTACACACTATCGCATCAGTTCTCATCAAGTTTTATTT
>NC_090873.1:13876133-13908633 GCF_036669935.1 Montipora foliosa | reverse complement strand
AAGAACCATTCCAAGAGTTCACCCGAGACGCCAAACCTTGACTAACGGCTCATAATCAAAATACCCTGATGAACGGTATCGAAGGCTCCACGTTAATTCAAAAGAACCAGCAAAGTTATATGACCCTTGTTCATATTCATAAAAATTAATGTAATTCTTCATCTTTGAAAGAGAAGTCTCAGTACTATGGTGTTGCCTATACGACGACTGCAAAGCAGGATACAGACCATTGAAAGACATATGCAAAAGCAGTTTATCTGATACCAAGCGTTCTGTCAATTTAGACACATAAAAAAGATCACTAACTGGGCAATAGTTTCTATACAGAAGATCAAGGCCATTTTTCTTGAGCAGAGGATTTACTACGGCTTCCTTCTATGAATCAGGAAAAGAGGCGGTCTCCAGAGACTGATTGATCATCTGTTTATATTAATTACAGACAGAATCACATCAATACACTCTGCTACTAATAGAGTTGGCATTGGGTCCAAAGCACAGTACTTCTTAGCACATTTCTTCACCAGCTCTATGACATCAGCATTGTTTAAAAGCTGAAACTAGCTGAATGAGTCTCTCATAGGACGATCAAAGTAATATTTTGAGGATCTAGAAGAACTTCGTGCAGTACTATCAAGATCCAACCGAATATCAGATACCTTCTTGACAAAGAAATTCTTCATAGCGTTAGCCAATATATATTCATCATCGTGTGGTGGGAACTGGACTGCAGTTCACCAACCTCTTCGCAGCTCTGAATAGTTTACTCTGATCGCCACTGTTTTACTCTTTGCAATCTTTATAGAACGCCATGCGGGCGTTGTTCAATAAATAGGTAGCACGGTTCCTGCATTTCTTATAGCATTCAAAGTGTGATGAAGACTTCGTCCTTCTCCAGCGCTCGTTTGCCCTGCGCCTAGCTCTCTTAGCCTCTCTTGTGTCCTCATTTAACCATGGTTGGTGTCGCCTTACAGCTACAGCCCTGGTTTTGAAGGGAGCGTGACGGTTCAGAACGTCCGTAAGAGTAGATTTGTAACAGCCAATCATAGGCGGTTTAGTACGCTATTCAGAGTCTGTAAAATCTTTCCATAGTTGATTAATATTAACAGATTAAAGATTTTTGTACTTATGTTCCTTGATAACAGAAGTGGCTGGCTTAGGCACTTGAAGACTGCACATTACAGCAACGTGCTCTGAGAATAAGCGGTCTACCTGTGGTGCAGAGATTACAGATTGCCATTAGTGCGTTACAATCAGATCCATTGTGTGTCCATGGATGTGAGCAGCCCCCCTTCACATGCTGCTGAAGACCAAAAGATTCAAATAAATCATCCAGCTTACTTGCATCCCTGTCACCAGCGACGTCCACATGGATATTGGAATATCCCATGATGACCAGTTTTTCAGGGGCCAATACGATGGACTCCATGTAGTCAGACACTTCAGCAAAGAAAGCATTTGTGGACAGAGGGTACCCAGCACTGTATGACACGCGGTAAATAATTACCGCACGGAGTCTATACACGTATGAGCCAGATCTTACGAGCTATTCAGAAAACTCAAATGAAGACTTCTCACCAGCAAAGAACTTAGACACACACAGGGTGTACGGTGCCCCTAAATAGCAAACAGGTGCCGCCACCTGTTTATCCTCTCGAATAAGGACGATAAGCCGGAGGTCCCGTCTCACAACCCTTCAATGTTCATAATCCTGTGGGACGTAAAAGAACCCGAACACTTGTCGCAAAGAGTAGGGCATGTAGTTCCCGGTGTTGTGGTCTGTTTTCTATGGTGTATCATGGTTGGGAGGGTAAATGCTCGGAGATATTAGCTACACCAAGCTACTCTAAAAATCCAAGAGTAAATAAAGATATATGATATATGATATGATATGATATGACCAGTACTCCGACTTACACGTGAAAAAAGCGATTGACTATCATGTCAAAATTGACACCGGCCTAGGAAACCGAGGGGCATAAAGGGAGAAGGATGGCGAACAAACGAGAAAAGACTGGCAAAAGGGTGGACTGTGAAAGGAAGAAGGAAGAAGGGTGGAAAGGGGAGGGTGCTTCATCTTTAACCCGCACTTTAAATCCACTTTTCTTTCATTCACTAGAAAGTACCTTGTGACCAATACTTTAACCAGCTCCACGTGCCTGCTATTGTGCATTGCTCAATCAAAACACCGACACGTGCTTTTCATTGGGTATTTTGCTACACAGTACAAGACTAAAATCTAACATGATTTATGACTCGGTGCCCTTACGGCGAAAGTAAGAATTGTTTCATGTGTCCAAAGTGATGTGAAGTTTTCGTTGTAGGGTTGTAAGCAGTGTTACAGTTGATTTCACATTACTTTACCACGCCACGTTGCGAAGTTCGTTGGGAAATTGGATACTAGGTAAGGAAGTAGCCAATTAAGCGTCGAATTAGTCAACCAAATTGTGAACTTCACAGCTTCTACCAGATCGAAATTCGCAAATCCGTTGCCGTCTGAGGTTCGTTGCTTTCACTTTTTCCACTTTATATATGTAATTATGAGAAACTGTTATATTTGGATCTGACGAAACCAAACACCAAGAGCTTTAACCTTTCCTTTAGCCCATTTAAGATCACTGTATACATTCTTGCCGATCCATAGGGCGTCTGTTTTGCCACAGTTGAGTCGGAGACCTGATACCTCCCCGAAAAGATCTGGCAGTCTTAAAGACTCTTCAAAGTATTCCATCGAACCGTACGTACAAGATACATCGTTTAAATTAGTAGTTGCAACCTTATTTAACGCCGGAAATGATGTAACCAACAACCTTTTTCTACACTTCCCACTGGTGTAAGAGGGTATAGTACTTACACACCAAAAAGAAATTTACAGTCGTAAGCCAGATAACCTAAAATGGGAGATAACTAATACTTGATACAAGGACCCCTCTTTCTGATGAAACCGTCCATTCTTTTTGATATAAAGTTTATCAACCTATGTACGATTACTACTGGCATAGTAGAAAAGGTATTTATTATACGAGCTTTAAACTCTTCAAACGTCAAAGTTTCACTTCCCTTTTTCCGATCCCCGGCTTGTTTTTGAAGGAGCCTATTAAGTCTGTGCTTTGGGGTGGAAGTTTGATCACGGTGTTAATTACACGCTCAATTGCCGCTTTTACTAATGCAAAATTTTGACAAGAGTTTCCATCCTGCATCCAGAGGCGGCTAACATCTTTTCCAGCCAACTGAAACAGTCAATCAAAGTGTTCATCAACGAATGTATCTCGCTGAATTTAGGTAACGTGAAACTGTCATCGTTAAAACCTCACTTCGTTTAATTCCGGCCTCTTCCATTTATCTTTTAAAGTTAAAGGTCCCGTGTTTTTATCTTAAAAACCCTAAACCAGTGAAGGAGGTGCCTTCTTTGTCTTTCACTTAGCTTGAACTTGCACCTTCTTTTCGAGAAACTTCTCAAACACGACGCAGCTTAAGTGAAGAGCTTTTGTCCGTGTCACATCATCAATACAGTGTTTAAATGCCATTATGCTGGTGCAGGCTTTCTTCTCGTTTGTCTTACCGACGAATAAACTCTTTCTAACAATTTTAACGTACTTGCTTGAACGTGTTTTAAATGCAAAAGTCCCACAAAGGCAACCTTTACAGAACACATTAATAATGTTATGTGAATTGTCATTGTCATTCAACAACCAGAGAACTTCAGTCATAAACACTTGTACGACCTAGCTAGAACAGCGCGTAAATCACTTCAAAGCTAATAATAACATACCCCTCCTCCTCCCTCCCTTCGATGTTGCTTTTCCCGGTTGATTTTTGCACTACAACCCTTAAACATAAACATTGATTGGGGGGGGGGGGGGAGGGGGTAAATTTCCGTTTGCGTTACAACATTTGTGACTGAGACTGTGGGCCTCAGTGAAAGTGATCGACGCAGTTACAAAGCAACTTGTGCAGTTGCAAAACAATCCAGGCTTGAACCGGACTCGAGCCCATAACTGTAAGCTATCAAACCCGGAATTTTCATGCTTCTTTCCAAATTTCTCGTGTTGATTTGTAGTGTGATAATCACTTTCACGGAGACCAAACTACACCCTAGTCTAAATACATAAAAAAAACTTGATATATTCGTTATATCATAAACAACATTGTTTTGATTGAGATAGGGGAAGGGCGCATTGTTGCCCCTGCAGGGAGTTTGCAGGGAGTTTGCAAAATCACGAGGAACCATCATTGTTATCCGCGCGTAACGTGATAGAGTTGTCCCTCCAGGGATTTCGCCAAGAAATTTTTTCCTTCGTCATGGAATCTTCATACTTTACACTCCCGAAAGTGAAGAAACAAAGACTTTTTTGCAGGAAGTAACGCATTCATGAATTGAGATTCACATTTACGAAAAACACGACAAACAACATGTCTTCCCTGTACGCACGTTAAGTAATATGTTCTATAAGCGCATAGTGAAATTTACTCCAAACTAAACCTTCAACTGAAATCGATTCATCATTTCTTTTTTTCAGTGATTCCATTATCATAAGCAAAATCAAATAAAACAGTAAATACCATAAGACCAATTCCTTTCGTGGCATCATTAGTATAGCTTTAAATCATGTTTAATGGTATTTGAGAAAGAGGAAATACAACACAGGTCGAGTTGGTAAAAGCATGAATGGTTTTCGAATCAAAACCAGCAAATCTCAAAATGAAGGCAAAGTCAGCGAGTGAAATGCTCATACCATGCTCAAAAAAGCGAGATGAGGCAAAACTATATAATAAACAAATCACTTCATAGTTGGTATTCTCGTAAGATTTTTAGTCATTCGTTGTGAGGTATAAGAAGTAAGTACAGACATCACATGCGCTCATTAAGTAATGTAGATATCAAGAAAAATAACACAGCTTCGAAACAATTATTAATCTTATGTGAAAGAGATTTTTTTTGAAAATTTATTTGGTCGCATGTGTGTGCAAGTGCACAAAGAATTTCAAAATATAAGTGAATATAAGTGTAATGCGCTTGATCTCATCTTTTTTCTTATTTTAACAATGCGGTTTAATTATGTTAGTTCTAGCGCGTATATCCATTCCTCAATGTACGCCAATGTGAAACTTTGTGATGCAACCCGCGTTTTTTGGCGGGAACGTCTTTGATATTGGACATCCATGTTATGGTTAATTGACAAGGTATCTTATGACCGGTATTACCTGAACATATGGCGGGCTTAAGCTTAAAAATCATCAAACTCAGGTGTTTTTGTTTTTTAATAACCACCGACCAGGTACTGGTTTTCGATTTGATCTCAGGTTCAAGCCAGGTTAAATTATTGTAAGAATAAATAAGAGGGGTCCTCCGCCTCTAGGCTTGAATAAATCTTTATATTAGAAGTACTTACAGCTTCACTAGCTTTGTATAGTTATCAAAGACACCTCCAGGCAGTTTCTTCAGCTGGTTGTCACTCAGCTCCCAACCAACAAATCATAACCTTAAGGCTTTTATACCACTTCATAGAATAAACTTTATTATTATGAGTAACTGAACTTTACTATTATCTATCTGAAATGAATACGAGCAGTTAGCATACAATTTTCATAATATGATTTGATTTTCCGGTTTTCGCTCACCATTTGCAACGAGATGCTTCCGTGAAGCATATACTGGGTTGCCTGTGGTACGTGTTACAGAAAATCAGAAGGCATTGAATTGTGTGGTATTGAAATACAGCATTCCAGTCTCCGCAGAATAACAAATAAAAGAGAAGCGAGAAACATTGGCTTCTGGGCTGACATGTTGATAATTTTCAACTTCCCTCACAACTTCTTTTTACCACAAGTGTGCCCTCTGAGCATTTGTATGCTTCGTAATACTAAAATTCACTGAAGTTAAGCCCTTTCGGGCGGGGTTAGTGTGACGAGGGGAGACCAAAACAATAAACCCCTCATGAAACACAAGCATCTGACCGAAAATACTATTAACGCTAACAAATGCGAACTCAGCAAAGTACAGATTTTGTTAGCTTGCTTTATGCAAAACAAATATTGATGCAAAAGCAAATAACTATTGATACACAGTTTTTAGAAAGAGCAGAAGGAAGTTTCCAGAACGGTCGATCGAGAATAAAATATTTACGACATGAAAACAACATTAATTTTGAACCATGAATATAGAATATAAAAAGTTACGATCAGCGACAAACATTTTGGGAGATTTTTGCTACTTTCAAATAAATCGCAAAATCAAAAGTGACATGACGGAATTCAGCGGGCGCCGTGATTAAGTTACCGCGGCATGTTTACTCGCCAAACATTGAAGTATCTGCGTCAAATGATGGCAAGATACCGGGTTTTTGTAAGTTTCTTTTTCTGTCGAGTGTTATAAAGTTTGAAAATGAAATGAGCGAAGTCAAAACAAAGATCACAATCGCCCAACCCTTGTTTATGCAAAGTCAAAATTTACTCTCCAAAACGCGTACGACGTTATTTATCACCAGGTAATTCCATCATTTTGGAAATAGCAGCTACTTTATTATTCATCTGCGTCACAAGTTTTCACTGATTTTGGGGCTCATTTTGTTGAAACTCAAGCACGCTTCCAACAGGCCTGTGAACCCTTCCTGCTTACAGAGCAATACTAAAAAACTTCTCCCATATCACAATTCAACCTTAAGCTCGAAAATTCAATACACAACATGATATTATAATTCACAAAGGCAGAAAATACCACAGAATCCTTTTCCAGTGAAAAATGAATTGAAACAAACAACATATTTGCTCTTAGAGGCGAAAACCTCTTCCTATTTCATTGCGTGCGTGAAGACAAGAAACTCACTCGTGTCAAATTACCATGTACTTCAGGTAAACACAGCTCACTTTGATTTCTGCTCGAAGGGCGATAGATTGTTGTCGAAGTCCATTACTCGTCGCTTTCACGATTCCAGGTATTTGTTTTCACCGCCTGCCTAGTTTATCCAACTGACTTTCCATTATTGAGCTCCATAAGGGTATATTTTGTTTAAAGATCCACTAAAACGCCATTCGCGTTACATGACTTTCGACGCCATTGCAGGTTAAGTTTATCATTCTACTGTGTCCACCAGAGAAGTCTACGCATTTCCACTACCCTCTCTATCCTAAGAAAATACGAGCAGAAGGCTCTATGCACAAAGACACCACTTAGCAGGGGAGTGACAGGCAAGACTTTTACCGACACGGAAAATAAAAAAAATAATAATAATCTACCCATTTTCCGACTGGATTGCCTACGGCAACCCAGTAACAAGCGCATCTTAAATTCAAACTTTTATAGATAGCTTCCGTCTGTATGTTGATACAAGAAACAACAAGAAACTATTTCAAAAAGAAAAGGTGCTTCTTTTCTGGAATGGTGAGGGCTGGAGAAAAGATAAAATACTGCATAACGTTTCAAATTCCGTTTTCTGTGAATCTTCTATTACGTGTGTTACATATGAACTTGGGCAGTTCTAGCTTTGAATAACTGGTTTCTCGTTAACCCAGTTTATTACTTCGTGCGAAGATTGTTTACATTACTCATTAACACAAAGAGAGATAACTTCGAATTTTTTCAACAATATATCGTTTTAATCTAACCTAAAGTCATTCAGATAGTTAAATCTTCCTATTTATGATCGGTTTTGTGTTTCTCAACACTACGATTTGCAATGCTTCAGGTTCACGTGTTCACAAGTTTGTTTTTGCATCTAATGTTTGAATTTTCAATTACAAATTCTATTTTCATTGTCCACTCTACCTCACTTTGTAAATAGTTAACCCTGAAGTCAAAGAAGATACGTTTCGTTTCTGAGGAAACGAAACAAAAACGAATAGAGTGTTGCCCTCCCTAACAGTAAAGGGTATTCCTTTGAACATAATTTACCCTAAAACGAACATAAAAAAGAACAATTCCTTTCAATAAAAATAAGTGATTTGCTTATTGGTACTTGTTAAGTTAGTGTCCATTGAGATCTCTTTGCGTGTTCTAACGGCAAGATCCATTTAACTCCATGATTGTTATTTTGATTTCCTATTATTGTTTTTTTTTTTCAGTTAAGTTTTCTTTTTAATTGGCTTGATTGTTTGCCTTGACAAGTTTTGCTTGGTGTTCCTGTCTGTGATTTTACAAAAGTTTGCGGCCGTTTTATTATAAAAATTGATCCCTGAAGAGACCTGAAGGCGTAAAGTAATGGTGAGAGGAACATCAACATGGGCTCAGTTTGAAAGCAATACGATGAGAAGCTAGAAAATATTACAAAGCCTATTGACAATTGCACAAAGTTCTATACCCGACCCTTTGTTCTCTAGCCCCTTTATCTCTCTGTTATAAATACAGGAGGTTAGCATACAATTCTCATCAAATCAGCGACTTCACAATTCGAATCAAAGTTTGAATTGTATTTCAATGCCCTATTGCTAAGAAATAGTCAGTGGATCATGGTTCAGCCTTTAGTCTTTTCCGGTCACATTTTACATAAATTACTCATTGGATCCCCTCGTCTATGGCTTACTATAAAAACAAAATACTTTACTAGTGGGTATATCAAGTAATGAACAAATCTTAGGCTGACAGTCGGAGTGGGCATCTTCAGCACTCTATGTAAGCATCTTCTCAAGTTGTCAGATTCGTATTCTTTGCGGTCATTTAATACCGTTGTTAAATCTGTAAATACATGTACAAGTGTAGCCTGTGAGGGCGTTTAGTAATATGCTTTATTTTAACTTATCACAAAAGCTTTTAGTTGTTTTCCAATGATATTTAAAGCAAATTTGGTCCTTACAGGTGGGCTAGCTGGGTATTCTTATCAAAAATACCGTCAGGAATATCTGTCAGCTGGTTTTTCGACAACGACCTACAAACCAAAAAACAAAGTTTACAGCTTTAGTGACAATTCAAACTTTACCAGCTCTTTGCAAGACCCAAAGACTTTAAGGAACATCAAACGGTGGGAGCTAGTGAGACTATATTACCTTCACTGTTTTGCTTTGGTCGATTTCTTGGAATCCCAGCAACATGTCAGTAAGTTAAAAATGGCAGATCAGTGGCCCTATATACATGTTTGTCTTTGCCAGACTTTGAAGCCCTGTACTACGAAATAGTGTTCGTCATCAATGGTTCATGGCTCAGCCTTTAGTTTTTCCGTTCACATTTTACATAAATTAATTATTGGGTCCCCTCATCCATGTTCTATTAAGGATCGAAAGCCGACTAGTATATTGAAATCGACACTGGCCGAGGAAACCATACACCAGTGGGTATATCACGTAATGAACAAATCTTAAGTTTCCAGTCGGAAGTAGGCAACTTGGGATTTTTATGTAAGCACCTTTCTGAAGTTGTCAAATTTTTTTTGTTTGTCATGTAATAACCTCGTTAAATCTAGAAATACGTGAGCAAGTGTAACCTGTGAGGGCATTCAGTAATATGGCTTGCGTTCGTTAAAGTTATTACAACAGTTTTGAGTTGTTCTCCAATGTTATGTAACAGAAGTTTGGTCCTTACAGCTCCCTCAGCTCGGTATTCTTATCAAAAATGCCGTCAGGAAGAACTTTCAGCTGGTTTTCCGACAACGACCTACAAACATACAAAAAAAAAATTAACGGCTTTTAGTTAACCCTAACCCTAACCCAAGGACCATCGAACAGTGGCAGCTAGTGGGACTATATTACCATCACTGTTTTGCTTTGGTCGATTTTTTGGACTCCAACCAACATGTAAACTAAATAAATGCGTTTGTAACATATTCTTTAAAATTGTTCTAAAGTTCTAATGCTGCGAATTTTGCAGGGGAGCGAGTTCCATAGCTTTGGGGCGGCAATACAAAAAGCCCTGTCCTGCAATGTTCTCTTAGTTCTCTCTCGTGGCAACTCAAAGAGGAGATCATCGCTTGATCTCAAAGAATAGCGCGATGTACTCTTAATACCAATTAAATTATTTATATATTCCTGCAAAAGCCCGTGAATAGCTGTTAATGTAATTACTAGTACCTTAAATCTAATTCTAATTCGCTGGCAGCAAGCGAAGCCTGAAAAGCACAGGCGACATATGATCTAAGCGGGACACAGTTCAAATTTGTCTCGCGGCTATGTTTTGGACACGCTTTTTTTTTTTTTTTTTTTTTGCGGCAGGCCACATAATAAACTATTGCAAGAGTCAATTCTACTAGTAACTAGAGCATACACTAACTTCTTCGTTGATTCAGTTGATAGATAATTTCTTGTGCATCTAATGTAGTGCACTACAAATTTTATTGATTTTTGTTCTCATACTAAGTTGCTGATCAAAATAGCAGCCCAAATTCTTAGCCTGTTGAGCTGGAATAATCTGATGGTCACCCAACAACAGGAGAGCCTGCGCCTGAACCAGTGAAGGAGTTGCCTTCTTTGTCTTTCACTTAGCTTGAACTTGCACCTTCTTTTCGAGAAACTTCTCAAACACGACGCAGCTCAAGTGAAGAGCTTTTGTCCGTGTCACATCATCAATACAGTGTTTAAATGCCATTATGCTGGTGCAGGCTTTCTTCTCGTTTGTCTTACCAACAAATAAACTCTTTCTAACAATTTTAACGTATTTGCTTGAACGTATTTTAAATGCAAAAGTCCCACAAAGGCAACCTTTACAGAACACATTAATAATGTTATGTGAATTGCCATTGTCATTCAACAACCAGAGAACTTCAGTCATAAACACTTGTACGACCTAGCTAGAACAGCGCGTAAATCACTTCAAAGCTAATAATAACGTACCCCTCCTCCTCCCCCCCTTCGATGTTGCTTTTCCCGGTTGATTTTTGCACTACAACCCTTAAACATAAACATTGATTAGGGGGGGAGGGGGTAAATTTCCGTTTGCGTTACAACATTTGTGACTGAGACTGTGGGCCTCAGTGAAAGTGATCGACGCAGTTACAAAGCAACTTGTGCAGTTGCAAAACAATCCAGGCTTGAACCGGACTCGAGCCCATAACTGTAAGCTATCAAACCCGGAATTTTCATGCTTCTTTCCAAATTTCTCGTGTTGATTTGTAGTGTGATAATCACTTTCACGGAGACCAAACTACACCCTAGTCTAAATACATAAAAAAAACTTGATATATTCGTTATATCATAAACAACATTCTTTTGATTGAGATAGGGGAAGGACGCATTGTTGCCCCTGCAGGGAGTTTGCAGGGAGTTTGCAAAATCACGAGGAACCATCATTGTTATCCGCGCGTAACGTGATAGAGTTGTCCCTCCAGGGATTTCGCCAAGAAATTTTTTCCTTCGTCATGGAATCTTCATACTTTACACTCCCGAAAGTGAAGAAACAAAGACTTTTTTGCAGGAAGTAACGCATTCATGAATTGAGATTCACATTTACGAAAAACACGACAAACAACATGTCTTCCCTGTACGCACGTTAAGTAATATGTTCTATAAGCGCATAGTGAAATTTACTCCAAACTAAACCTTCAATTGAAATGGATTCATCATTTCTTTTTTTCAGTGATTCCATTATCATAAGCAAAATCAAAGAAAGCAGTAAATACCATAAGACCAATTCCTTTCGTGGTATCATCAGTATAGCTTTAAATCATGTTTAATGGTATTTGAGAAAGAGGAAATATAACACAGGTCGAGTTGGTAAAAGCATGAATGGTTTTCGAATCAAAACCAGCAAATCTCAAAATGAAGGCAAAGTCAGCGAGTGAAATGCTCATACCATGCTCAAAAAAGCGAGATGAGGCAAAACTATATAATAAACAAATCACTTCATAGTTGGTATTCTCGTAAGATTTTTAGTCATTCGTTGTGAGGTATAAGAAGTAAGTACAGACATCACGTGCGCTCATTAAGTAATGTAGATATCAAGAAAAATAACACAGCTTCGAAACAATTATTAATCTTATGTGAAAGAGACTTTTTTTTTAAAATTTATTTGGTCGCATGTGTGTGCAAGTGCACAAAGAATTTCAAAATATAAGTGAATATAAGTGTAATGCGCTTGATGTCATCTTTTTTCTTATTTTAACAATGCGGTTTAATTATATTAGTTCTAGGGCGTATATCCATTCCTCAATGTACGCCAATGTGAAACTTTGCGGTGCAACCCGCGTTTTTTGGCGGGAACATCTTTGATATTGGACATCCATGTTATGGTTAATTGACACCTTTCAAAACAAGGTATCTTATAACCGGTATTACCTGAACATATCGCAGGCTTAAGTTTAAAATTCATCAAACTCAGGTGTTTTTGTTTTTAATAACCGCCGACCAGGTACTGGTTTTCGATTTGATCTCAGGTTCAAGCAAGGTTAAATTATTGTAAGAATAAATAAGAGGCGTCCTCCGCCTCTAGGCTTGAATAAATCTTTATATTAGAAGTACTTACAGCTTCACTAGCTTTGTATAGTTATCAAAGACACCTCCAGGCAGTTTCTTCAGCTGGTTGTCACTCAGCTCCCTACCAACAAATCATAACCTTAAGGCTTTTATACCACTTCATAGAATAAACTTTATTATTATGAGTAACTGAACTTTACTATTATCTATCTGAAATGAATACGAGCAGTTAGCATACAAGTTTCATAATATGATTTGATTTTCCGGTTTTCGCTCACCATTTGCAACAAGCGCATCTTAAATTCAAACTTTTATAGATTCCAGGTATTTGTTTTCACCGCCTGCCTAGTTTATCCAACTGACTTTCCATTATTGAGCTCCATAAGGGTATATTTTGTTTAAAGATCCACTAAAACGCCATTCGCGTTACATGACTTTCGACGCTATTGCAGGTTAAGTTTATCATTCTACTGTGTCCACCAGAGAAGTCTACGCATTTCCACTACCCTCTCTATCCTAAGAAAATACGAGCAGAAGGCTCTATGCACAAAGACACCACTTAGCAGGGGAGTGACAGGCAAGACTTTTACCGACACAGAAAATAAAAAAAATAATAATAATCTACCCATTTTCCGACTGGATTGCCTACGGCAACCCAGTAACAAGCGCATCTTAAATTCAAACTTTTATAGATAGCTTCCGTCTGTATGTTGATACAAGAAACAACAAGAAACTATTTCAAAAAGAAAAGGTGCTTCTTTTCTGGAATGGTGAGGGCTGGAGAAAAGATAAAATACTGCATAACGTTTCAAATTCCGTTTTCTGTGAATCTTCTATTACGTGTGTTACATATGAACTTGGGCAGTTCTAGCTTTGCAATAACTGGTTTCTCGCTAACCCAGTTTATTACTTCGTGCGAAGATTGTTTACATTACTCATTAACACAAAGAGAGATGACTTCGAATTTTTTCAACAATATATCGTTTTAATCTAACCTAAAGTCATTCAGATAGTTAAATCTTCCTATTTATGATCGGTTTTGTGTTTCTCAACACTACGATTTGCAATGCTTCAGGTTCACGTGTTTACAAGTTTGTTTTTGCATCTAATGTTTGGATTTTCAATTACAAATGCTATTTTCATTGTCCACTCTACCTCACTTTGTAAATAGCTAACCCCGAAGTCAAAGAAGATACGTTTCGTTTTTGAGGAAACGAAACAAAAACGAATAGAGTGTTGCTCTACCTAACAGTAAAGGGTATTCCTTTGAACATAATTTACCCTAAAACGAACAAAAAAAAGAACAATTCCTTTTAATAAAAATAAGTGATTTGCTTATTGGTACTTGTTAAGTTAGTGTCCATTGAGATCTCTTTGCGTGTTCTAACGGCAAGATCCATTTAACTCCATGATTGTTATTTTGATTTCCTATTATTGTTTTTTTTTTTCAGTTAAGTTTTCTGTTTCCTTGGCTTGATTGTTTGCCTTGACAAGTTTTGCTTGGTGTTCCTGTCTGTGATTTTACAAAAGTTTGCGGCCGTTTTATTACAAAAATTGATCCCTGAAGAGACCTGAAGGCGTAAAGTAATGGTGAGAGGAACATCAACATGGGCTCAGTTTGAAAGCAATACGATGAGAAGCTAGAAAATATTACAAAGCCTATTGACAATTGCACAAAGTTCTATACCCGACCCTTTGTTCTCTAGCCCCTTTATCTCTCTGTTATAAATACAGGAGGTTAGCATACAATTCTCATCAAATCAGCGACTTCACAATTCGAATCAAAGTTTGAATTGTATTTCAATGTTATATGACAGAAATGTGGTCCTTACAGGTGCGTTACTTGGGCATTGTTATCAAAAAGTGTCTGTCGTTGCCAGACTTTTAAGCCCTATTGCTAAGAAATAGTCAGTGGATCATGGTTCAGCCTTTAGTCTTTTCCGGTCACATTTTACATAAATTACTCATTGGATCCCCTCGTCCATGGCTTACTATAAAAACAAAATACTTTACTAGTGGGTATATCAAGTAATGAACAAATCTTAGGCTGACAGTCGGAGTGGGCATCTTCAGCACTCTATGTAAGCATCTTCTCAAGTTGTCAGATTCGTATTCTTTGCGGTCATTTAATACCGTTGTTAAATCTGTAAATACATGTACAAGTGTAGCCTGTGAGGGTGTTTAGTAATATGCTTTATTTTAACGTATCACAAAGGCTTTTAGTTGTTTTCCAATGATATTTAAAGCAAATTTGGTCCTTACAGGTGGGCTAGCTGGGTATTCTTATCAAAAATGCCGTCAGGAATATCTGTCAGCTGGTTTTTCGACAACGACCTACAAACCAAAAAACAAAGTTTACAGCTTTAGTGACAATTCAAACTTTACCAGCTCTTTGCAAGACCCAAAGACTTCAAGGAACATCGAACGGTGGGAGCTAGTGAGACTATATTACCTTCACTGTTTTGCTTTGGTCGATTTCTTGGGATCCCAGCAACATGTCAGTAAGTTAAAAATGGCAGATCAGTGGCCCTATATACATGTTTGTCTTTGCCAGACTTTGAAGCCCTGTACTACGAAATAGTGTTCGTCATCAATGGTTCATGGCTCAGCCTTTAGTTTTTCCGTTCACATTTTACAAAAATTAATTATTGGGTCCCCTCATCCATGTTCTATTAAGGGTCGAAAGCCGACTAGTATATTGAAATCGACACTGGCCGAGGAAACCATACATCAGTGGGTATATCACGTAATGAACAAATCTTAAGTTTCCAGTGGGAAGTAGGCAACTTGGGATTTTTATGTAAGCACCTTTCTGAAGTTGTCAATTTTTTTTTGTTTGTCATGTAATAACCTCGTTAAATCTAGAAATACGTGAGCAAGTGTAACCTGTGAGGGCATTCAGTAATATGGCTTGCGTTCGTTAAAGTTATTACAACAGTTTTGAGTTGTTCTCCAATGTTATGTAACAGAAGTTTGGTCCTTACAGCTCCCTCAGCTCGGTATTCTTATCAAAAATGCCGTCAGGAAGAACTTTCAGCTGGTTTTCCGACAACGACCTACAAACAAACAAAAAAAAAAATTAACGGCTTTTAGTTAACCCTAACCCTAACCCAAGGACCATCGAACAGTGGGAGCTAGTGGGACTATATTACCATCACTGTTTTGCTTTGGTCGATTTTTTGGACTCCAACCAACATGTAAACTAAATAAATGCGTTTGTAACATATTCTTAAAATTGTTCTAAAGTTCTAATGCTGCGAATTTTGCAGGGGAACGAGTTCCATAGCTTTGGGGCGGCAATACAAAAAGCCCTGTCCTGCAATGTTCTCTTAGTTCTCTCTCGTGGCAACTCAAAGAGGAGATCATCGCTTGATCTCAAAGAATAGCGCGATGTACTCTTAATACCAATTAAATTATTTATATATTCCTGCAAAAGCCCGTGAATAGCTGTTAATGTAATTACTAGTACCTTAAATCTAATTCTAATTCGCTGGCAGCAAGCGAAGCCTGAAAAGCACAGGCGACATATGATCTAAGCGGGACACAGTTCAAATTTGTCTCGCGGCTATGTTTTGGACACGCTTTTTTCTTTTTTTTTTTTTTTTTGCGGCAGGCCACATAATAAACTATTGCAAGAGTCAATTCTACTAGTAACTAGAGCATACACTAACTTCTTCGTTGATTCAGTTGATAGATAATTTCTTGTGCATCTAATGTAGTGCACTACAAATTTTATTGATTTTTGTTCTCATACTAAGTTGCTGATCAAAATAGCAGCCCAAATTCTTAGCCTGTTGAGCTGGAATAATCTGATGGTCACCCAACAACAAGAGAGCCTGCGCCTGAACCAGTGAAGGAGTTGCCTTCTTTGTCTTTCACTTAGCTTGAACTTGCACCTTCTTTCCGAGAAACTTCTCAAACACGACGCAGCTCAAGTGAAGAGCTTTTGTCCGTGTCACATCATCAATACAGTGTTTAAATGCCATTATGCTGGTGCAGGCTTTCTTCTCGTTTGTCTTACCAACAAATAAACTCTTTCTAACAATTTTAACGTATTTGCTTGAACGTATTTTAAATGCAAAAGTCCCACAAAGGCAACCTTTACAGAACACATTAATAATGTTATGTGAATTGCCATTGTCATTCAACAACCAGAGAACTTCAGTCATAAACACTTGTACGACCTAGCTAGAACAGCGCGTAAATCACTTCAAAGCTAATAATAACGTACCCCTCCTCCTCCCCCCCTTCATTGTTGCTTTTCCCGGTTGATTTTTGCACTACAACCCTTAAACATAAACATTGATTGGGGGGGGAGGGGGTAAATTTCCGTTTGCGTTACAACATTTGTGACTGAGACTGTGGGCCTCAGTGAAAGTGATCGACGCAGTTACAAAGCAACTTGTGCAGTTGCAAAACAATCCAGGCTTGAACCGGACTCGAGCCCATAACTGTAAGCTATCAAACCCGGAATTTTCATGCTTCTTTCCAAATTTCTCGTGTTGATTTGTAGTGTGATAATCACTTTCACGGAGACCAAACTACACCCTAGTCTAAATACATAAAAAAAACTTGATATATTCGTTATATCATAAACAACATTGTTTTGATTGAGATAGGGGAAGGGCGCATTGTTGCCCCTGCAGGGAGTTTGCAGGGAGTTTGCAAAATCACGAGGAACCATCATTGTTATCCGCGCGTAACGTGATAGAGTTGTCCCTCCAGGGATTTCGCCAAGAAATTTTTTCCTTCGTCATGGAATCTTCATACTTTACACTCCCGAAAGTGAAGAAACAAAGACTTTTTTGCAGGAAGTAACGCATTCATGAATTGAGATTCACATTTACGAAAAACACGACAAACAACATGTCTTCCCTGTACGCACGTTAAGTAATATGTTCTATAAGCGCATAGTGAAATTTACTCCAAACTAAACCTTCAATTGAAATGGATTCATCATTTCTTTTTTTCAGTGATTCCATTATCATAAGCAAAATCAAAGAAAACAGTAAATACCATAAGACCAATTCCTTTCGTGGTATCATCAGTATAGCTTTAAATCATGTTTAATGGTATTTGAGAAAGAGGAAATATAACACAGGTCGAGTTGGTAAAAGCATGAATGGTTTTCGAATCAAAACCAGCAAATCTCAAAATGAAGGCAAAGTCAGCGAGTGAAATGCTCATACCATGCTCAAAAAAGCGAGATGAGGCAAAACTATATAATAAACAAATCACTTCATAGTTGGTATTCTCGTAAGATTTTTAGTCATTCGTTGTGAGGTATAAGAAGTAAGTACAGACATCACGTGCGCCCATTAAGTAATGTAGATATCAAGAAAAACAACACAGCTTCGAAACAATTATTAATCTTATGTGAAAGAGACTTTTTTTTTAAAATTTATTTGGTCGCATGTGTGTGCAAGTGCACAAAGAATTTCAAAATATAAGTGAATATAAGTGTAATGCGCTTGATGTCATCTTTTTTCTTATTTTAACAATGCGGTTTAATTATATTAGTTCTATCGCGTATATCCACTCCTCAATGTACGTCAATGTGAAACTTTGTGGTGCAACCCGCGTTTTTTCGCGGGATCATCTTTGATATTGGACATCCATGTTATGGTTAATTGACACCTTTCAAAATAAGGTATCTTATGACCGGTATTACCTGAACATATCGCGGGCTTATGCTTAAAAATCATCAAACTCAGGAGTTTTTGTTTTTTAATAACACCGACCAGGTACTGGTTTTCGATTTGCTCTCAGGTTCAAGCCAGGTTAAATTATTGTAAGAATAAATAAGAGGGGACCTCCGCCTCTAGGCTTGAATAAATCTTGATATTAGAAGTACTTACAGCTTCACTAGCTTTGTATAGTTATCAAAGACACCTCCAGGCAGTTTCTTCAGCTGGTTGTCACTCAGCTCCCTACCAACAAATCATAACCTTAAGGCTTTCATACCACTTCATAGAATAAACTTTATTATTATGAGTAACTGAACTTTACTATTATCTATCTGAAATGAATACGAGCAGTTAGCATACAAGTTTCATAATATGATTTGATTTTCCGGTTTTCGCTCACCATTTGCAACAAGCGCATCTTAAATTCAAACTTTTATAGATTCCAGGTATTTGTTTTCACCGCCTGCCTAGTTTATCCAACTGACTTTCCATTATTGAGCTCCATAAGGGTATATTTTGTTTAAAGATCCACTAAAACGCCATTCGCGTTACATGACTTTCGACGCTATTGCAGGTTAAGTTTATCATTCTACTGTGTCCACCAGAGAAGTCTACGCATTTCCACTACCCTCTCTATCCTAAGAAAATACGAGCAGAAGGCTCTATGCACAAAGACACCACTTAGCAGGGGAGTGACAGGCAAGACTTTTACCGACACGGAAAATAAAAAAAATAATAATAATCTACCCATTTTCCGACTGGATTGCTTACGGCAACCCAGTAACAAGCGCATCTTAAATTCAAACTTTTATAGATAGCTTCCGTCTGTATGTTGATACAAGAAACAACAAGAAACTATTTCAAAAAGAAAAGGTGCTTCTTTTCTGGAATGGTGAGGGCTGGAGAAAAGATAAAATACTGCATAACGTTTCAAATTCCGTTTTCTGTGAATCTTCTATTACGTGTGTTACATATGAACTTGGGCAGTTCTAGCTTTGCAATAACTGGTTTCTCGCTAACCCAGTTTATTACTTCGTGCGAAGATTGTTTACATTACTCATTAACACAAAGAGAGATGACTTCGAATTTTTTCAACAATATATCGTTTTAATCTAACCTAAAGTCATTCAGATAGTTAAATCTTCCTATTTATGATCGGTTTTGTGTTTCTCAACACTACGATTTGCAATGCTTCAGGTTCACGTGTTTACAAGTTTGTTTTTGCATCTAATGTTTGGATTTTCAATTACAAATGCTATTTTCATTGTCCACTCTACCTCACTTTGTAAATAGCTAACCCCGAAGTCAAAGAAGATACGTTTCGTTTTTGAGGAAACGAAACAAAAACGAATAGAGTGTTGCTCTACCTAACAGTAAAGGGTATTCCTTTGAACATAATTTACCCTAAAACGAACAAAAAAAAGAACAATTCCTTTTAATAAAAATAAGTGATTTGCTTATTGGTACTTGTTAAGTTAGTGTCCATTGAGATCTCTTTGCGTGTTCTAACGGCAAGATCCATTTAACTCCATGATTGTTATTTTGATTTCCTATTATTGTTTTTTTTTTTTCAGTTAAGTTTTCTGTTTCCTTGGCTTGATTGTTTGCCTTGACAAGTTTTGCTTGGTGTTCCTGTCTGTGATTTTACAAAAGTTTGCGGCCGTTTTATTATAAAAATTGATCCCTGAAGAGACCTGAAGGCGTAAAGTAATGGTGAGAGGAACATCAACATGGGCTCAGTTTGAAAGCAATACGATGAGAAGCTAGAAAATATTACAAAGCCTATTGACAATTGCACAAAGTTCTATACCCGACCCTTTGTTCTCTAGCCCCTTTATCTCTCTGTTATAAATACAGGAGGTTAGCATACAATTCTCATCAAATCAGCGACTTCACAATTCGAATCAAAGTTTGAATTGTATTTCAATGTTATATGACAGAAATGTGGTCCTTACAGGTGCGTTACTTGGGCATTGTTATCAAAAAGTGTCTGTCGTTGCCAGACTTTTAAGCCCTATTGCTAAGAAATAGTCAGTGGATCATGGTTCAGCCTTTAGTCTTTTCCGGTCACATTTTACATAAATTACTCATTGGATCCCCTCGTCCATGGCTTACTATAAAAACAAAATACTTTACTAGTGGGTATATCAAGTAATGAACAAATCTTAGGCTGACAGTCGGAGTGGGCATCTTCAGCACTCTATGTAAGCATCTTCTCAAGTTGTCAGATTCGTATTCTTTGCGGTCATTTAATACCGTTGTTAAATCTGTAAATACATGTACAAGTGTAGCCTGTGAGGGCATTTAGTAATATGCTTTATTTTAACTTATCACAAAAGCTTTTAGTTGTTTTCCAATGATATTTAAAGCAAATTTGGTCCTTACAGGTGGGCTAGCTGGGTATTCTTATCAAAAATGCCGTCAGGAATATCTGTCAGCTGGTTTTTCGACAACGACCTACAAACCAAAAAACAAAGTTTACAGCTTTAGTGACAATTCAAACTTTACCAGCTCTTTGCAAGACCCAAAGACTTCAAGGAACATCGAACGGTGGGAGCTAGTGAGACTATATTACCTTCACTGTTTTGCTTTGGTCGATTTCTTGGGATCCCAGCAACATGTCAGTAAGTTAAAAATGGCAGATCAGTGGCCCTATATACATGTTTGTCTTTGCCAGACTTTGAAGCCCTGTACTACGAAATAGTGTTCGTCATCAATGGTTCATGGCTCAGCCTTTAGTTTTTCCGTTCACATTTTACATAAATTAATTATTGGGTCCCCTCATCCATGTTCTATTAAGGATCGAAAGCCGACTAGTATATTGAAATCGACACTGGCCGAGGAAACCATACACCAGTGGGTATATCACGTAATGAACAAATCTTAAGTTTCCAGTCGGAAGTAGGCAACTTGGGATTTTTGTGTAAGCACCTTTCTGAAGTTGTCAGATTTTTTTGTTTGTCATGTAATAACCTCGTTAAATCTAGAAATACGTGAGCAAGTGTAACCTGTGAGGGCATTCAGTAATATGGCTTGCTTTCTTTAAAGTTATTACAACAGTTTTGAGTTGTTCTCCAATGTTATGTAACAGAAGTTTGGTCCTTACAGCTCCCTCAGCTCGGTATTCTTATCAAAAATGCCGTCAGGAAGAACTTTCAGCTGGTTTTCCGACAACGACCTACAAACAAACAAAAAAAAATTAACGGCTTTTAGTTAACCCTAACCCTAACCCAAGGACCATCGAACAGTGGGAGCTAGTGGGACTGTATTACCATCACTGTTTTGCTTTGGTCGATTTTTTGGACTCCAACCATTATGTAAACTAAATAAATGCGTTTGTAACATATTCTTAAAATTGTTCTAAAGTTCTAATGCTGCAAATTTTGCAGGGGAGCGAGTTCCATAGCTTTGGGGCGGCAATACAAAAAGCCCTGTCCTGCAATGTTCTCTTAGTTCTCTCTCGTGGCAACTCAAAGAGGAGATCATCGCTTGATCTCAAACAATAGCGCGATGTACTCTTAATACCAATTAAATTATTTATATATTCCTGCAAAAGCCCGTGAATAGCTGTTAATGTAATTACTAGTACCTTAAATCTAATTCTAATTCGCTGGCAGCAAGCGAAGCTTGAAAAGCACAGGCGACATATGATCTAAGCGGGACACAGTTCAAATTTGTCTCGCGGTTATGTTTTGGACACGCTTTTTTTTTTTTTTTTTTTTTTTTTTGCGGCAGGCCACATAATAAACTATTGCAAGAGTCAATTCTACTAGTAACTAGAGCATACACTAACTTCTTCGTTGATTCAGTTGATAGATAATTTCTTGTGCATCTAATGTAGTGCACTACAAATTTTATTGATTTTTGTTCTCCATACTAAGTTGCTGATCAAAATAGCAGCCCAAATTCTTAGCCTGTTGAGCTGGAATAATCTGATGGTCACCCAACAACAAGAGAGCCTGCGCTAATCTTAGACAGTTGCTGTCTTGTTCTCATAAGTAAATATTCACTTTTATCATCATTTAGCTTAATCCGGTCAGTCAGCATCCATTGACGTATGTCTTCTGTACAGTGTTGCATTGCTATAACTGCCTCATCCTGACTTGCTTGTGAATTAGGTTTTAAAAGGTGAGAATCATCCGCATAGCAATGAACGTCAGGTAGATGTGCATTTACAGTCTTAACAAGCTTGGATGCGTAAGAGATAAACAATACAGCACCGAGACAGGATCCCTGAGAACACCATACTGCAAGGAAAAACGGCCAGAGAGTGTCCCATTGACCGATATACGTACGGGTTGACTTTTTTCCTTGAGTATACTAAAAACCATTCCAAGAGTTCACCCGAGACGCCAAACCTTGATTAAAGACTCATGATCAAAATACCGTGATCAACGGTATCGAAAGCTGCACGTTAACCTAAAGGAACCAGCAAAGTTATATGACCCTTGTTCATATTCATAAAAGTGTCATTCTTCACCTTTGAAAGAGCATTCTCGGTACTATGGTGTTGCCTATACGACAACTGCAAAGCAGGATACAGACCATTGGAAGCCATATGCAAAAGCAGCTTATCTGATACCGAGCGTTCTTTCAATTTGGACACATAAAAAAGATCACTAACTGGGCAATAGTTTCTATACAGAAGATCAAGGCCATTTTTCTTGAGCAGAGGATTTACTACGGCTTCCTTCTATGAATCAGGAAAATAGTTGGTCTCCAGAGACTGATTGATCATCTGTTTATATTAATTACAGACAGAATCACATCAATACACTCTGCTACTAAAAGAGTTGGCATTGGGTCCAAAGCACAGTACTTCTTAGCACATTTCTTCACCAGCTCTATCACATCATCATTGTTTAAAAGCTGAAACTAGCTGAATGAGTCTCTCATAGGACGATCAAAGTAATATTTTGAGGATCTAGAAGAACGCCGTGCAGTACTATCAAGATCCAACCGAATATCAGATACCTTCTTGACAAAGAAATTCTTCATAGCGTTAGCCAGTAGATATTCATCATCGTGTGGTGGGAACTGGACTGCAGAATCTTGCTTCACCAGCCTCTTCGTAGCCCTGAATAGTTTACTCTGATCGCCACTGTTTTACTCTTTGCAATCTTTATAGAACGCCATGCGGGCGTTGTTCAATAAATAAGTAGCACGGTTCCTGCATTTCTTATAGCATTCAAAGTGTGATGAAGACTTCGTCCTTCTCCAGCGCTTGTTAGCCCCGCGCCTAGCTCTCTTAGCCTCTCTTGTGTCCTCATTTAACCATGGTAGGCGTCGCCTTACAGCTACAGCCCTGGTTTTGAGAGGGGCGTGACGGTTCAGAACGTCCGTAAGAGTAGATTTGTAACAGCCAATCATAGGCGGTTTAGTACGCTATTCAGAGTCTGTAAAATCTTTCCATAGTTGATTAATGTTAACGGATTTAAGATTTTTGTACTTATGTTCCTTGATAACAGAAGTGGCTGGCTTAAGCACTTGAAGACTGCACATTACAGCAACGTGCTCTGAGAATAAGCGGTCTACCTGTGCTGCAGAGATTACAGATTGCCATTAGTGCGTTACAATCAGATCCAGTGTGTGTCCATGGATGTGAGTAGCCCACCTTCACATGCTGCTGAAGACCAAAAGATTCAAATAAATCATCCAGCTTACTTGCATCCCTGTCACCAGCCACGTCCACATGGATATCGGAATATCCCATGATGACCAGTTTTTCAGGGGCCAATACGATGGACTCCATGTAGTCAGACAACTCAGCAAAGAAAGCATTTGTTGACAGAGGGTACCCAGCACTGTATGACACGCGGTAAATAATTACCGCACGGAGTCTATACATGTATGAGCCAGATCTTACGAGCTATTCAGAAAACTCAAATGAAGACTTCTCACCAGCAGAGAACGTAGACACACACAGGGTGTAGGGTGGCCCTAAATAGCAAACAGGTGCCGCCACCTGTTTATCCTCTCGAATAAGGACGATAAGCCGGAGGTCCCGTCTCACAACCCTTCAATGTTCATAATCCTGTGGGACGTAAAAGAACCCGAACACTTGTCGCAAAGAGTAGGGCATGTAGTTCCCGGTGTTGTGGTCTGTCTTCTATGGTGTATCATGATTTGGAGGGTAAATTCTCGGAGATATAAGCTACACTAAGCTACTCTAAAGATCCGAAGGTAAATAAAGATATATGATATTTCATATGATATGACCAGTACTCCGACTTACACGTGAAAAAAGCGATTGACTATCATGTCAAAATTGACACCGCCCTAGGAAACCGAGGGGCATAAAGGGAGAAGGATGGCGAACAAAGGAGAAAAGACTGGCAAAAGGGTGGACTGAGAAAGGAAGAAGGAGGGCAGAAAGGGGAGGGTGCTTCATCTTTAACCCGCACTTTAAATCTACTTTTCTTTCATTCACTAGAAAGTATCTTGTGACCAATGCTTTAACCAGCTCCATGTGCCTGCTATTGTGCATTGCTCAATCAAAACACCGACACGTGCTTGTCATTGGGTATTTTGCTACACAGTACAAGACTACAATCTAGCATGATTTATGACTCGGTGCCCTTACGCGCGCAAGTAAGAATTGTTTCATGTGTCCAAAGCGATGTGAAGTTTTCGTTGTAGGGTTGTAAGCAGTGTCACAGTTGATTTCACATTACTTTACCGCGCCACGTTGCGAAGTTCGTTGGGAAATTGGATACTAGGTAAGGAAGTAGACAACAAAATTGTGAACTTGACACCTTCTACCATATCGAAATTTGCAAATCCGTTGCCGTCTGAGGTTCGTTGTTTTCACTTTTTCCACTATATACTGTTATATTTGGATCCGACGAAACCAAACACCAAGAGCTTTAACCTTTCCTTTAGCCCATTTAAGATCACTGTATACATTCTTGCCAATCCATAGGGCGTCTGTTTTGCCACAGTTGAGTCGGAGATCTGATACCTCCCCGAAAAGATCTGGCAGTCTTAAAGACTCTTCAAAGTATTCCATCGAACCGTACGTACAAGATACATCGTTTAAATTAGTAGTTGCAACCTTATTTAACGCCGGAAATGATGTAACCAACAACCTTTTTCTACACTTTCCACTGGTGTAAGAGGGTATAGTACTTACACACCAAAAAGAAATTTACAGTCGTAAGCCAGATAACATAAAATGGGAGATAACTAATACTTGATACAAGGACCCCTCTTTCTGATGAAACCGTCCATTCTTTTTGATATAGAGTTTATCAACCTATTTACGATTACTACTGGCATAGTAGAAAAGGTATTTATTATACGAGCTTTAAACTCTTCAAACGTCAAAGTTTCACTTCCCTTTTTCCGATCCCCGGCTTGTTTTTGAAGGAGCCTATTAAGTCTGTGCTTTGGGGTGGAAGTTTGATCACGGTGTTAATTACACGCTCAATTGCCGCTTTTACTAATGCAAAATTTTGACAAGAGTTTCCATCCTGCATCCAGAGGCGGCTAACATCTTTTCCAGCCAACTGAAACAGTCAATCAAAGTGTCCATCAACGAATGTATCTCGCTGAATTTAGGTAACGTGAAACTGTCATCGTTAAAACCTCACTTCGTTTAATTCCGGCCTCTTCCATTTATCTTTTAAAGTTAAAGGTCCCGTGTTTTTTTCTTAAAGACCCTGAACCAGTGAAGGAGTTGCCTTCTTTGTCTTTCACTTAGCTTGAACTTGCACCTTCTTTTCGAGAAACTTCTCAAACACGACGCAGCTTAAGTAAAGAGCTTTTGCCCTTGTCACATCATCGATACAGTGTTTAAATGCCATTATGCTGGTGCAGGCCTTCTTGTCGTTTGTGTTACCAACAAATCAACTCTTTCTAACAATTTTAACGGATTTGTTTGAACGTATTTTAATAGTAAAAGTACCACAAAAGCAATCTTTACAGAACACATTAGTAATGTTATGTGAATTGTCATTGTCATTCAACAACCAGAGAACTTCGGTCATAAACACTTGTACGACCTCGCTAAAACAGCGCGTAAATCACTTCAAAGCTATTAATAACGTACCCCTCCTCCTCCTCCCTCCCTTCGATGTTGCTTTTCCCGGTTGATTTTTGCACTAGAATCCATAAACATGTACATTATTGGGGGGGGGGGGGGGGTGGTAAATTTCCGTTTGCGTTACAACATTTGTGACTGAGACTGTGGGCCTCAGTGAAAGTGATCGACGCAGTTACAAAGCAACTTGTGCAGTTGCAAAACAATCCAGGCTTGAACCGGACTCGAGCCCATGACTGTAAGCTATCAAACCCAGAATTTTCAGGCTTCTTTCCAAATTTCTCGTGTTGATTTGTAGTGTGCATGATAATCATTTTCACGGAGACCAAACTACACCCTAGTCTAAATACATAAAAAAAATTTGATGTATTCGTTATATCATAAACAACATTGTTTTGATTGAGATAGGGGAAGGGCGCATTGTTGCCCCTGCAGGGAGTTTGCAGGGAGTTTGCAAAATCACGAGGAACCATCATTGTTATCCGCGCGTAACGTGATAGAGTTGTCCCTCCAGGGATTTCGCCAAGAAATTGTTTCCTTCGCCATGGAATCTTAATACTTCACTTTTTATTTATTTTATTTATTTACTTGATTTATACACGGTAAAGAAATTCATCAGGTACAATTCCAAAAAAAAAATTCTAAAATCCTAAAATCTAAAATCCTAATCCTATTATTACATTAATTTACAAAATAAGCTACCTACAGACCTGATTTCCATGAATGCCGTGTAGTTAAAAATTTTGATAGAGAAGGCGTTTAAATTGATCTATGGAACTAGATTCCCTAATGTTACGATGTAAACTGTTTCAAAGAGTTGCGCCGCTGTAACTAAAACTATTTTTCATGTTGTTTGTTCTCGGAAAGGGAACAACACGTTTATTTGCCGAATCCCTCATGGCATAGTTTGATACATTTCGCGTTACAAAATTTAGTCGTGAGATATTCGGGAACCAGACCATTTAAAGACTTGAAAACCATTAAAGCTTTCTGAATTTGACGTTGAGAATTTAAGTCTTTCCAGCTGAGTTTGTGAAACAAGGAATTAACATCAGCGTGCCGTCATAGCTCGATGAAGTTATCACTCGTGCAGCACGGCTCTGTAGTTTTTGTAGCTTGCTAGATAATGTTTTACCACAATTACCTCAGACTAGGCTGCAGTAATCAAGATGGGGTTGAACTAGTGAGTTGTAAGGTTGATTGAGGCACAAATGGCTTAACTCGTTTAATGGCTCCAATTGCGGACAATCTTTTTACACAGTTTATCAACGTGGAAATGCCATGTTAGATTTTCGTTAACATAAATTCCAAGTGATTTCACTGAGGAAACTTTTTCAATTGGAACATTATCAATGGAGAGTTCAAGAGTATCAGATAGAGTGCTTAACCTTTGCCTGGATCCGATCAACATAAATTCAGTCTTTGTAGCGTTCAAAGTAAGTTTGTTACACACAAGCCATTTGCTTAGCTTTTCAAGGTCATGAGATATACTAGACTGAATCAGATGTAAATCAGAGCCAGCATAAGTAATATGTGTATCATCAGCATACATTCTAGGAACGCTGAACGATAGACAGTTAGGCAAATCATTAATAAAAATTAGAAATAAAAGAGGGCCAAGGATCGTTCCCTGTGGCGCACCGCTTTTAAGAGTGGTAAAATCAGAGAGACAACCGTTAACGGAGCACCGTTGTATGCGATTCGTCGAATATGCTTTACACCAATCAAGCGATTTCCCTTGAATTCCGTATTGACTCGTTTTAGTTAATAGTATCTCATGATCAACAGTGTCGAAGGCCTTTTTTAAGTCGAGGAACACTACGGCATTTACGTAGCCACGATCCATATTAAACGCCCAACTGTCAGTGGCTTCAAGAAGAGCACTAACAGTTGAGTGCAAAGACCGGAAACCGGATTGTTGTTTAGAGATGATTCCCTCGTTACTTAAGAAGTTGTACAACTGATCGTACACAATCCTCTCGACACTTTGGCGACAACTGAAATGTCTAACTCAGTAGATTTAGTTTTCGACAATCTATTTAGATGAGTGAAAACAATACTGCTAGTAGCTGGACGAAAAGAGAATTTGTTGACGTTTTCAGGAAAATGCTTAATTATATTTGTTCTAGCGCGTATATCCACTCCTCAATGTACGCCAATGTGAAACTCTGTGGTGCAACCCGCGTTTTTTGGCGGGAACATCTTTGATATTGGACATCCATGTTATGGTTAATTGACACCTTTCAAAAGATTTATTAAACAGATCACATAACGGAACTGAAATAACATCAGCACACTCACGAATTAACAGAGATATTGTCTAACCCAGTAGATTTAGTTTTCGACAATCTATTTAGATGAGTAAAAACAATACTGCTAGTAGTTGGACGAAAAACAATTTGTTGAAGTTTTCAGGAAAATTGTTTAAATAAGTAGACACTTCGTCCGAAGTAGAAGGTATTTCGCGGGCTAGTCTGGGCCCAATAGTTGAAAAATGTTCGTTAAAGGTATTGGAAATCTCGTTAGAATTACAGAGAGATATATCATTTACATTGACTTCCTTTGCCAGCTGGTTTCCAAGTCCTTCGAGAGTTTCCTTCGGATTGAATAAGACTATTTAACAATTATTCCTATCCCGAATGGGCTCTGAGTCAATAGCCCACGAGGCCGAAGGCCGAATGGGCTATTGACTGTGAGGCCATGAGGGCGAGAGGAATAATTGTTTTAGTAAAATCCAACTAGTTGGTCAAAAAAATATCGAGACAAAACATCTTTCGCTAGTTAAAGCTAGACTTTAATCCTTTTTTGACGCCAAAACATTACAAATATGGCGGGTGCTTTCGCTACTAGTGGGCTATAACAAATAGCCTATTAGTATCTCAACCAATCAGAACGCAGCATTGATAATAGACCACTAGTTGGATTTTACTAATATGATAATAGGATGCCTTAGTGGTTTTTACATTTTTGTTGATTTTATTTCGTAATTTTCTATAATTAGCCCAGTCATGAGGATTCTTTGTTTTTATTGCCTTCTTCTTAGCAGCATCACGACAGCGCATATCATTCTTCAAAATTGAATTAATCCAGGGTGAGTTATTCAATTTAGCACGTCTAGTTCGAATTGGAGCGTGAGAATTGACAACGCCCAAAAATTTTGCTTTCCAGTTAGACCAAACCAAATTTGGATCTTCAGATTCATCGAAAGACCAGTCTTGTTGAGAGATTTCATTTCGAAAATTATCTCGATTAAAATTTCGAAAATTTCTATAAGAGATGTAAGAGTGTCCTTTAGATGATAAATCAGAAGAAAGTTTTCGATAAACATAGACGAGGCTATGATCGCTGATGCCAATATGGGAGACTCCAGACAACGAAGAAACAAAGACTTTTTTGCAGGAAGTAACGCATTCATGAATTGAATTTACGAAAAACACGACAAACAACATGTCTACCCTGTACGCACGTTAAGTAATATGTTCTATAAGCGCATAGTAAAATTTACTCCAAACTAAACCTTCAATTGAAATGGATTCATCATTTCTTTTTTTGTGATTCTATTATCATAAGCAAAATGAAAGAAAACAGTAAATATCATAAGACCAATTCCTTTCGTGGCATCATCAGTATAGCTTTAAATCATGTTTAATGGTATTTGAGAAAGAGGAAATATAACACAGGCCGAGTTGGTAAAAGCATGAATGGTTTTCGAATCAAAACCAGCAAATCTCAAAATGAAGGCAAAGTCAGCGGGTGAAATGCTCATACCATGCTCAAAAAAGCGAGATAAGGCAAAACTATATAATAAACAAATCACTTCATAGTTGGTATTCTCGTAATTTAGATTTTTAGTCATTCCTTGTGAGGTATAAGAAGTAAGAACAAACATCATATGCGCTCATTAAGTAATGTAGATATCAACAAAAATAACACAGCTTTGAAACAATTATTAATCTTATGTGAAAGAGTTTTTTTTTAAATACTTATTATGTCGCATGTGTGTTCAAGTGCACAAAGAATTTCAAAATATAAGTGAATATAAGTGTAATGCGCTTGATCTCATCTTTTTTCTTATTTTAACAATGCTTAATTATATTAGTTCTAGCGCGTATATCCACTCCTCAATGTACGCCAATGTGAAACTCTGTGATGCAACCCGCGTTTTTTTGGCGGGAGCATCTTTGATATTGGACATCCATGTTATGGTTAATTGAGACCTTTCAAAACAAGGTATCTCATGACCGGTATTACCTGGACATATCGCGGGCTTAAGCTTAAAAATCATCAAACTCAGGAGTTTTTGTTTTTTAATAACCACCGACCAGGTACTGGTTTTCGATTTGCTCTCAGGTTCAAGCCAGGTTAAATTATTGTAAGAATAAATAAGAGGAGTCCTCCGCCTCTAGGCTTGAATAAATCTTTATATTAGAAGTACTTACAGCTTCACTAGCTTTGTATAGTTATCAAAGACACCTCCAGGCAGTTTACTCAGCTGGTTGTCACTCAGCTCCCTACCAACAAATCATAACCTTAAGGCTTTCATACCACTTTATAGAATAAACTTTATTATTATGAGTAACTGAACTTTACTATTATCTCTCTGAAATGAATACGAGCAGTTAGCATACAATCATCATAATATGATTTGATTTTCCGGTTTTCGCTCACCATTTGCAACAAGCGCATCTTAAATTCAAAGTTTTTAGAGATAGCTTCCGTCTGTATGTTGATACAAGAAACAACAACAAGAAACTATTTCAAAAAGAAAAAGTGTTTCGTTTCAGGAATGGTGAGGGCCGGAGAAAAGATAAAATACAGTAGTGTGGGGCACTCGGTCCGTCATATTGATTAAGCTTAATCTCTAGAAACTCTCGAGAAGTAAAGATAGAAATGTGAACGCTAACTTTCTGAAGTCTGATAAAGAGTGTCCTTTCTATGAAAAGAAGTGACTTGCTTATTGGTAGTTGATACGTTGGTAAATACGAAGGTAAAAAAAATCTAAAATCACCAGTTGATACTTTAAGTGTGTCCATTGAGATCGCTTTGTGTGTTCTAAGCAAGATCTTTTTAACTCCATGATTTTTACTTTGATTTCATGTTGTCGTGCTTTTTGCCTTTTTTTTTTTCAGTTATTAGTTTTATTTTTCTTTGGTTTGGTTGCTTGCCTTGACAGGTTTTGCTTGGTGTTCCTGTCTGCGATTTTAAAAAAGTCTGTGGCCGCTTTATTATCAAAATTGATTCCCTGAGAGACCTAAAGGCATAAAGTAATGGTGACAGAAGCATCAACATGGGCACAGTTTGAAAGCAATACGATGAGAAGCTAGAAAATATTACAAAGCCTATTGACAACTGCACAAAGTTCTATACCCGACCCTTTGTCGGGGTGTTTGAGGTGCGGGGATGGCGCAGTGGTGAGAGCACTCGCCTCCCACCAATGTGGCCCGGGTTCGATTCCCGGACTCGGCGTCATATGTGGGTTGAGTTCGTTGGTTCTCTTCTCTGCACCGAGAGGTTTTCTCCGGGCACTCCGGTTTCCCCTCTCCTCAAAAACCAACATTTGACTTGATTTACTTTCATTGTTCATTTCAGTTTACAGTGTCCCCAATTAGTGCTCAGCGCTAGAACGACTAGACACTTAAATAAAGTTCCTTTCCTTTCCTTTCCTTTCCTTGTTCTCTAGCCGCTTAATCTCTCTGATATAAATACGGGAAGTTAGCATACAATTCTCATCAAATCAGCGACTTCACAATTCGAATCAAAGTTTGAATTGTTTACTTTTTTAATGTTATATGACAGAAATGTGGTCCTTACAGCTGCGTTACTTGGGCATTCTTATCAAAATGGGTCTGTCGTTGCCAGACTTTTAAGCCCTATTGCTAACAAATAGTCAGTGGATCATGGTTCAGCCTTTAGTCTTTCCCGGTCACATTTTAGATAAATTACTCATTGGATCCCCTCGTCCATGGCTTACTATAGAAACAAAATACATTTTCCGTTAACATTTTACTAGTGGGTATATCAAGTAATGAACAAATCTTAGGTTGACAGTCGGAGTGAGCAACTTGAGCACACTATGTACTAAGCTCCTTCTCAAGTTGTCAAATTCGTGGTCTTTAATTGTCATGTAATAAAGTTGTTAAATCTGAAAATACATGTACAAGTGTAGCCTGTAAGGGCGCTTAGTTATATGCTTTCTCTAAAGTTATCACAAAAGCTTTTACTTGTTTTCCAATGATATTTAAAAGAAGTTTGGTCCTTACAGGTCAGTTAGCTGGGTATTCTTATTAAGAATGCCGTCATTAAGAATGCCGTCAAGAATATCTGTCATCTGGTTTTTCGACAACGACCTGCAAACCCAAAAACAAAATTTACAGCTTTAGCGACAATTCAAACTTTACCAGCCCTTTGCAAGACCCAAAGACTTTAAGGAACATCGAACGGT
>NC_090873.1:13858633-13861133 GCF_036669935.1 Montipora foliosa | reverse complement strand
GGCAAACAGAACTGGTTCCAGAGGTTGTCAACCTGATGTAGACATTTGCTCCATACGCAGACTTGCTAGCATCTGCGAACCCATGCAGTTGAATAGACGTGACGTCTTCGACTTGAACATCACCCAGGATGCAACGAGGCACTACAATGCTTGAGACTTCCCACATGTCTTGTAGTAACTCCTTCCAGCGCGACGCGAGACCTTCCGGCAAAGCTTCATCCCAACCAAGTTTTAAATGACAAATTTCTTGGAACATGCACTTTAAGGGTAAGATAACTGGTGACAGCAAGCCTAATGGATCATAGAATCGAGCAGTACTGCTCAATAATGTCCGTTTAGTGAAAGTTCCCTCTAAGGCTTGTCTAGAAAAGGTAGCAAGATCAAACTCGAAATTATCTTCCATCCGATCCCATTGAACTCCCATTACTTTGACAACGGTTTCTTCGCTCACATTGTTGTTTGAATTTGACACCGTCCAATCTTCTTCCTCAATGTTCGGCTCGGTCAATGTAGGAGTAGCCTTACAAGAGAGCTCCGGTTCCCAAGACAAAGATTCTTCTGCTCTTTTGATCATTTCAGTTAACTCTTCACTGTTCGATGCCCACTTTCTCATATTAAAACCTCCTTCTCTGAACCGCAACTTCAACTTGTGGTAAAGTTCAAAACACTTCGTTACCGAGTTCTCTCCAGATGCAAAGTCATCAACATACAAAGCTCTCACAACAGCAGCCACAAATTCAGGATCAATGTTCTCATACCTTGTTAAGTGGTTCCTCAATGTTACATTCAAAATAAATGGAGAGCAAACTAGACCAAAAACAAGACGAGTGAATCTCAGTGTGATCACTTCTGGATTCGGGGAGTTGATGTCATCTACCCATAGGAACCTTAACAAGTTTCTCTCTGCTGGATTGACTTCAATGTTCAAGAATGCTTTTTCTAAATCACCAATCAAAACCACTTTATGGAGGCGAAATCTCAGCAAGACATCAAAGATCAATGGAGTTAAGGCTGGACCTGGTAGGAGACAGTCATTCAAACTTGGTTCATTGCGGGATTAATCAATTCAACAACACCAGCATTTAATTGTTCCTTGATGACACTGTCATATTGTTGGAGCAATTCTGGCTTGGACCTTAATCTTTGCAATGAAGAAACAAGGCGATTCTGTGCCAACAAGTAATTGTCTGGAATAATCGGGTGTTCAGTCTTGAAGGGAAGAGACACTTCATAACGGATTCCATTGAATTTCACTTTGGAAGATAGTCTTCAAGAAAATCTCCTTTTCTATCCTTTACTCCAAGGGTGTCATAGTCCCAAAACTTACTTAGCTCCTCTTTCAGTAAGAAATCATCTGAAACTAAGTTCTCTTCGATGACTTGACATTCAGTTTTCATAACATGGGACACGTTAACAGTTGATAACTGTGTATTCGCACTTGCTGCATTCACAGGACCACTCAATACATAACCTAACCTTGTACGAATTGCCACTGGTCCATGTAGCTCCCCCCTTACCACGTGATTCTGAACCACAGACCAGTAATGATCTGCTCCAATCATGAGATCAATTTCTAGATCCTCATCACCTCGTGAGTGATCAGCCAGAGGTAAGCCTTGCAGATGTGGGTAACACTGTTGTGCAATTTCAATGGTCTGGTTTGTGATGGGACCACAGATCAACTCAACTTCATAAGCATTAATGAACACTGTCAAATTGTCTTGACATTCCAATGCAAACTGAACGATGCTACATTGTTTCAATGAGGGTTCATTGTTTCCAAAAGTTTGTATTAGAACTGTATCGCTTCCAATTGGTCGTAAGCTCAATTTGCTCCTTAACCGTGAGCTTATATAAGACTTTTGGGAACATGAATCAAAAAGGATTCTCACATTGCAAGAATTTCCTCCATGAGGACTTCTGACGTTAGCTCTGGCCGTTTGTAACAAGATGCACTTGTTATTAACGTCTTGAGTAAAATACAAGTTTGTACTCACAGTTTGTTCTTGATTGCTGTCTCTAGCCCTTCTGGTCGTGATTGGATACTCTGGATAGTGTTGAACGCTGCACAAAGCAACGTGATGTTTCCCACTACAACGATGACACCTTGCTTGATATCTCGACTCACATGACCGCTCCTCAGACAACCAAAACATTTTAACTTTTGACGTAGAATTTTCTTTCTAGATTCTGAATCGGTAAAAACAGAACATTTGATAGTTGGATGAGGTCCATTGCAGAAAGTGCGCCATTTATCCTTAGATAGCGGCAGGCTCTCGTTGTTTGCAACCAGGGTTGACGATGTGGGGGGTCTTTTGTTTTGACCTGTGCGAATTCCAAAACCAAAATCTCGTTTTTCTTTTAACTTTGATTGCTCTGTTATCGTTCCCAAAGCACATCTTTCTCGAATTTGCAGTTCTTCTGTGAAAGACTTGATGATTGTATCAAGGTCCCAATCTTCTGATGTGCCGCGACTCAGGATGAGGCGTAACTCTTGTGG
>NC_090873.1:13853633-13856133 GCF_036669935.1 Montipora foliosa | reverse complement strand
TTTTTCACTCTTTCAATCCTTCACTCCCGGGTCTTGGCACCAAATGTCTTAATGCTCCAAACTCTTTAATGATAGATGACTTCCTTTTAGAATACAATTCCTGGTAGAGACGATTTCCTAAGATTTCCGAGATGTAATTCCGCCAATACACAAAACATAATACCGCCAAAAACTCGATAAGATCTAATTCCTGTCACATGTCAATCAAACTAAAGCTCGTGTAACACTAGTTTCCAGTTTTCAACACAGCGATTTTAACGCTTGGAATTTCATCAAATGCACCACAATCCTTTTCTTTATCCTTTCCGAAGCGTGTAGTGTAATTTTTTGGCCAAAAAACGTTAGTAAAACCGCTCCGAAATCGGTCGGAAAGTTGAAAATTCCGCCTTTGCTCGCGCTCAAATTGCCTGAATAAGAATGAACGTCATGTAGGCGCATGAAAGCTAGGAAGCCAAAATTTACAGGAAACTGGGACTATTTCTTTTCAGTAAACACGCCAAACGTTACCGCGATCAGTGAAAATGGCGGCTTTCTACGAATCCTACAAGAATGATTCATGAGTGTGCGATTTCCATAGAGAACTAGGAAAAAGAGTATGTGTGTCGTCATTGGTCCACTGGGACAACATAGATCGAATCATTATATTATTTAGGAGATATCATAGTCCACTTGGACTTTTATTTGGTCCATTGGGACTTTGGGTGGCGTGTTTTTTCATTGTCTATTTGAATTGTTTACCAATGTTATATAACAGAAATTTGGTCCTTACAGTTTCCTTAGTTCGGCATTCTTATCAAAAATGCCGTCAGGAAGATCCGTCAGCTGGTTATCTGACAACCACCTACAAACAAAAAACAAACATTTACAGCTTTAGCGAAAGTTCAAACTTTACCGACCCGTTGCAAAACCCAAAGACTTCAAGGAACATCGAACGGTGGGAGTTACTGAGCCTATATTACCATCACTATTTTGCTTTGGTCGATTTCTTGGGCTCCAAGCAACATGTTAGTAAGTTAAAAATGGCAGATCATTCTCCCTGTATACATGTTTGTCTTTGCCAGACTCTGAAGCTCTAGTACTACGAAATAGTGTTCGTCGTCAATGGATCATGGCTTAGCCTTTAGTATTTCCGGTCATGTTCTATTAAGGGTCGAAAGCCAACTAGTATATTGAAATCGACACTGGCCTAGGAAACCCTTCACTAGTTGGTATATCAAGTAATGAACAAGTCGGAAATGGGCAACTTGAGCACTTCACGTAAGCACCTTTCTAAAGTTGTCATATTCGTGTAAAATAACCTTGTCAAATCTGGAAATACGCATACAAAAAAGTCACGCTTAACACTAAGCGTGAGTTTATTGAGGTTCATTCAAGTTGTGTTATTTTCTCAAACGTTTTTTGAAGTTGTCAGATTTGTTTCCTTGGTCATGAAATAAAGCTGTTGAATCTAAATATGTAATTTCTGTACTTCACCCACCCGTCAAAAGAGAAACAAAGATATTTTTGGAGGAAGTAACCCGTTCCAGGAGCGGTTAATGGGTTCCTGCCCGTTGATAAATTGAGATACACATCTACGAATAGACATCAAACAACCACTGTATCCTGTACGCAAGTTCAGAAAAAAGTGTGATCACGAGAAAATAAGCAAGAGAGAGGAAATGTAGTCAATAGGTGTAAACAAAATTTTTTTAGTTTCTAAAGAAACTGTGGTGCTGCGTCGGTGGGAGATTGAAACAAAAAGTTATTTTATCAAACGAGTTGATAAAGGTCAAATAGCCACCGTGAAAGATTTGGAAAGCTGACGTTTCGAGCGTTAGCCCTTCGTCGGAGCGCATTCGCTCCGACGAAGGGCTAACGCTCGAAACGTCAGCTTTCAAATCTTTTACGGTGGCTATTTGCCCTTTATCAACTCGTTTGATAAAATAAATTTCTACTCAATAGGTGTGTTCACCAGGGTATGCAAATTTCACAAACGTTATTTTTAGGTCGGAAGTCCGTTTCCCGAGACTTCCGCCATTCTTAAGCAATGCGTCAGACGAGACGTATCTGTCATTGAGCAATTGCGGCTGTTAAATACTCCGCATAACTTTCAGAGTCGTATCTATACGTTATCCAAGAAATCATTGGATTCAAAAGAAATTGTAGACTCTATCACTTACTCCGGGTCTTGGGACAAATATGTGTCAATTTCCTTGCTTACGCTATTGCAAACATTAGTTTATTTTCCACTCCGAAGGTCAAATGGCAAAAAGATAATTCAGGCAATAGCGTGCACTACACGAAAGGCTATAAGTTAAGATTTCCTGCAAATAAGAGAAGATTAGCCGACGTCTCGGGAAACAGACTTCAGTTTTCGTAACATCTAAAGACAACTTTACTGAAATTAACATATCCCAAGGGCTAGACTAAGGGAATCCTTCTCTGTCTTCATAACTTTGTCTTGATGTAATTAAGGCATGGTGTGATTTGCTCCAAAATAAACTTTCAATTGAAATGCATT
>NC_090873.1:13846133-13851133 GCF_036669935.1 Montipora foliosa | reverse complement strand
ACTGTCGACCTATACGGAGGAAGCATTTTTTACCTTCCCAGGTTGTATATTCCGACGGCAGTGCATTAGGCTGAGCTGCTTTCATATCTATGAACCGGTTTCGCATAAAAATTGGGACGCTTTCCTGAAATTAAACAAAGTTCTACGTGGAGAGCATTCATGTGTGTCAAGCACGCCTTGCATTGTTTTGCTCACTTCCTTAAGGGAACTTACGTTAATTAAGCGGTACACAGATAACCGAGGCGTAGCTTCTATTGTTCAGTCTGGTAGCAATAAGATTCATTTGCATAAGTTGGCAATGGACATTTTTTCATTTTCTAGGGAATGTCAGATCGTTATCGCTATTGAATGGATTCCACGCAGTGAGAATGAACTCGCTGATTATTTAAGCAAAATTGTGGATCTCGATAACTGGAGTGTTAAGGATTCTTATTTCAGAACAGCGGATTTCTTTTGGGGACCTTTTACGGTCGACTGCTTTGCCACTTCTGAGAATGCCAAAGTTTCTAGATTTTATTCCCTGTTTGTTCAGCCCGGGAGTTTAGGTGTGGATTCGTTAACTTTTGATTGGGGTCAGGAAAACTGCTGGCTTGTTCCTCCAGTTTACTTGGTACCTCGCGTTCTTTTGCATTTTCTCTTACTGTCAATTTCTCGTCAACAGGGGGGAGAGGATTTTAAATGGAATGACCCCTTGCAGTGATACAGAAAACTCTTCCTGAAAAAACAAAAACCACCTCTTCCGAGCGTCAATAGGAGCGATTCACTAAATTCTTCTGAAATTCAACCTGCGGCTAATACATGATCTGACTTCAAACAATCAGCTACTTGTGATCAAGAACGTACCTGTAAAGGCTTATTCTGAAACTGCATCAACCATGAAAACAGAAATGAAACCATCTTCAACTGAAACTACCGAAAAGCGAATGTCCTCTACATACAGTTTTTTGAAACGAAAATCGAAACTGATTAGAAACTATTCCCTTCTTCAAACCGATCTAATTCTAATAGCATGGAACGCAATACACAACTTAAAATAAAATTAAGATTCTCGATGTGAAATCATCCTCGACTGAAAGTGGAAAACTTAATTCGGTATTGCCCGAGGACGAAGCACTTTAATCCGATTTCCTCCAGATAGCTATCACGGCATTGCTTCAATGCATGAAGGCTCGGAATGTAGCGTTGAATGTTGCTTTCGTTTTCCTTTCGTGTCGATGTTTTCTCTAGCCTTCACATCATTGCCCTCGTCTGGATAACCTTTCATATAGAAAATGAGCTTCTCGCAAGTATTACGACGGTAACCACCGGCAAAATGATTAGAGTAAATTTTTGTGCTCTTGTTGGCCTTGAAGTTTGTTCTTTGAAGCTGTTTCTCCCAAGCCGTGATTTCTTTGTTGGTTCGATAAGAGTAAAGCCTCAAGACAGTACGAGTTTGATCTGTCGCTCTGAATATCGACGGTCATTGTCGCACCACCTATGACTACTTCTTAAACTCGAACGATTTATATTTCTTGAAATCCTATAAATACCTCTTATTGAACGTTTCTTATCTAGCAATTTTAACTCGAGCTTAAATCCTACAAATACTTTGTTACTATATGTTTCCAATCGCGTATTTTAACTCGACCAGCGCAATCGACTGGTTTGTTTGCCCTCTGGCGATCCCGGAAGTCTTTGCAAATATATAGGAAAAACGAAGGGGCCTGGGGACCGGCAACTCATTCATTGTACGCTTTGAAAATAATCTTACATTTTCAGCGATTTTAACCTTTGAAATTCCATCAAATGCACCACAATCCTTTTCTTTATCCTTCCCGAAGCGTGTAGTGTAATTTTTTGGCCAAAAAACGTTAGTAAAACCGCTCCGAAATCGGTTGAAAAGTTGAAAATTTCGCCTCCGCTCGGGCTCAAATTGCCTGAATTAGAATGTCCGTCATGTAGGGGTCATGAAAGCAAGAAAGCCAAAATTCAAAGGGAAACTGGAACTATTTCGCGTCAGTAAACACGCCAAATTTCCGCGCGATCGGTGAAAATAGCGGCTTTCTACTAATCCTACAAAAATGATTCATGAGTGTGCAATTTCCATAGAGAACTAGGAAAAAGAGGATGTATGTCGTCATTGGTCCACTGGGACAACATAGATCGAATCATTATATTATTTAGGAGATATCATAGTCCACTTGGACTTTTATTTGGTCCACTGGGACTTTGGGTGGCGTGTTTTTTCATTGTGTATTATCTTGTCCCCTTTTTATTTTTGCTTTTACAAGGAACACAGGCCTGTTTTTGCGCCTCACTTCAGGGATCCGGAGCTTAGTCGTTTCACCAGCTGTGCACCATTGCGTTGTTTAGGAGCAAGAGCTGATTCTAGCAACGAACGCTATTCTAGAACTTTTGAGAAATTTAGACTTTGGGCTGCTGGTTACAAAGAAATCCAATGCTCTTCCCTCTGATTACTTATCTGTTGCCACCTATCTAGAGTCATTAATTCAAAGCAATTCCTCTTTTTCGGCTATAGAAGCCGCTTTTATGGCATTCGCTGGACTCATAATCTCAGCCTATGGATTTTATAATCCTTGCCAATCTATTCTTGATAAAGGCGTTTTGGAATCAGCTCAAAGAAGCCTCTCTAAACCAGTAGTGAAAAAAGAGGCTGCCACTCTTGATATGATTTTGGCAATTTGTGAGAAGTTTGCTTGTGTTAACGCCAATTTGTCTGATTTAGGTGCTGCTGCTATTTGTGTTACAGCTTATGCTGGTTTTTCGCGAGCTATACCTTAAAGGCCCACCTTCTGCTTTTCGACCGTTTGTTTTTGTTATGTTCGCGTTGCTTACAATAGCGATCTGATTGGATGAATTTCAGCTTTGGCAGGATTTATATATATATGAAAATTGTTCCACGGCTCACAATGCTTGTCGGTTGAAGGTAGGCCTTTAAGAAGCACCGTCATTTCTTATTCACGAGCTCGGGAGGTAGTTTTTGATATTTTTTTCCCAACTGGTTCCCCCGGCTAAATTGTTTGGCCTCCACAGTCTTAGGTCTGGTGGTACCACTGCTGCCGCAAACGCCGGGTTTTCTGATAGGCTGTTCAAGCGTCATGGCCGGTGGCGTTCAGACAAAGCCAAGGACAATCTCGATGCTTTACTATTAGTTTCCGAAAATTGATATTACAATTGTTATTGCGGTTAGTAAGTTTTTATGGACAATACATTTGAAGCGTTGGCAAATGATACCTACGAAATTGCGGATCATTGAATCCTAGTAATCCTAAAGCCGGCGATTTGTGGTTAGTCTAGAGGTCTCCTTGTTTGACTCCAGGATACATTTTTCTTTTTGCGGTAAGTCTCTTTGAACAACCTTCACATTACATTAAATTTCTCTTTCTTTATCATCGACAAATGGAATTATAGCTGGCAATAAACGAGATGCTGACACTTGTCTGCGTCTGATAATGTTTAGTATGAAAATGCTTTGTTCTCGTTTCACTGCAGAGAACAAATGTATTTTCTCACGTTATGGAATGTACGCTATTGTAGTTCGGGTGTTTCGGTATTCACACTTAAGTGTGTATAGTCTGGTAGTACGCATGACTATTTGTACTAGTCAGGTATATATAGACATTTCTCGCAGTTCAAAGTCACTCGACGGCATCTCTCGCTACCTCTCTGTAAAATTTCCTTTGTGATATTCGTACTTGTACGCCAATGCAATATAATCAGTGCCGACTACTAAGGGTGTCAGGATGATGTTCGCTCATTCGAGAACTATTGATATGTGCATTATATAATTAACTTTTGTTGTAAGCTTTTTTACGTTGAGCTATATCTTCTTGCCTGCAGAAATTAATGTTCAGAATACTTTTCATTGTATATTCGGTATTTGTAAATATATGTAAAGGTGGCTATCGCTTTGTTTATAGTGGAAGTGCACTTAGCTATCAAGCTAGTTTACAGGCACTCCACCTTTAACAATGTGAAAGAAACAATTCAAAGTTAACAGAAACATTATTAAGAACCCCAATTGGCCCATATCACTCCACGTCCAAACTAAAGATTTTGCCCGTCGAACCTCTCATTCAGTGTGAGGCTGGACGGGCAAAGACAATGCAAAGACAAAGCCTTTATTCCCCACGGACTCCAAGATGGCCGCCGAGTGATAAAGGTGAATTAGCAGGAGGCAACCAGTTGGCTATTTAATAAAGCGTGGTAGAATTAAATCCGGGATAACCGGAAACAAATCCAAACCAGACGTTAGAACGGGATTTGAACCCGGGGCAATCGCATGCAAACCCAACGCCCTAACCACTGGACCACGCTGCCTCCTTAAATTTACAGTATAGCTTTGCAATCTCCGATCCAAGAAACCATTGGATTCAAACGAAATCGTAGACTCTATCTCTCACTCCGGGTCTTGGGGCAAAGATGTGCCAATTTCCTTGCTTGCGCCATTGCAAACATTAGTTTATTTTCCACTCCGAAGGTCAAATGGCAGAAAGATAATTCGAGCACTGGCATGCAGTACACGAAAGGCTATAAGTTAAGATTTCCTACAAATAAGAGAAGATTAGCCGACGTCTACGGAAACAGACTTCAGTTTTTGTAACATCTAAAAACAACTTTACTGAAATTAACATATCCCAAGGGCTAGACTAAGCAAATTCTTCTTTGTCTTCATACCTTGTCTTGGTGTAATTGAGGCGTGGTGTGATTTGCTCCAAAATAAACTTTCAATTGAAATGGATTTTTCATTCATTTACAGCTTCCTTATTCTTTTATTAATCATTCCATTAGAATAGCCACAAAAATAACAACAAACAAAAATTCCTCACGAGAACTATCTCACTTCCTATATGATGAAAATATCACTTTTAGTTGGTATTCTTATAAGATTTTTATTTGACAAAAAGTAAGAATAAACGTCAAATTCTCTCATAGTCTCTATATCAACAAAATGAACACTGCTTAAAATAATTATCAGTGTTGTCTGATATACCTTTTTA
>NC_090873.1:13828633-13841133 GCF_036669935.1 Montipora foliosa | reverse complement strand
TAAAATTTGTGCCATTGTCCGACCATATCTCCTTTGGGCAACCACGAACTGAGATGAATCGAACCAAGGCTTGGATGAACGTGTCTGTTTCCAGCGAACTGACATCTTCAATGTGTACTGCTCGGCTGTTGAAGCATACGAATATGCAGCCATACACTTTGACTGTACTGCGGCTTCGTTTAACGTAAAACGGTCCGAAAAAATCCAGACCCGTGTACGTGAACGGAGGCTGGTAGGGTATTAGCCTTTCTTTGGGAAGATCAGCCATAACCTGTTGGAGAGGAGGCGCGTTACGTTTGCGGCAGCTCAAACAACTACTTAGGATCTGACGCACGAGAACTCTTCCCTTTGAGATCCAGAAGCGCTGACGGATTACGGATAGCACATGTTCACGACCTGCATGGCCCAGGACACGATGGTAGTAGCGAACTATTAACGCGGAAACGTGATGGGACCTTGGAAGGATCATTGGGTGTGCGGCCTCAAAGGCAATTGGGGCCCGGTGAATTCTACCGCCAACACGTATCACATCATCAATTAAGATAGGACTGAGATTGGCTAACTTGCTGTGACGTTTCACTTGCCTGCCTTCCTTTAAACACAAGCACTCCTCGAGGAAATGCTGGCGCTGAACTAACCGCACGATTTCTCGACCTGCTTGCTGCAATTCCTCCAACTTGAGTGTACTTGACGTGAGATACTGACGAGTTTCCTTTCGAACTCTCTTCACAAAACGTAGGACCCATGACATAACTCTCAGTAGGCGGGACCACGAAGAATAGCGTTGCAGCGAGAGGTCAAACTGTGGTGCATATGAGGTAAGCATAACAGTCGATGACTTCCGTACTTCCACATCGTCATCTTGGAGATCCTCTACTGGTTCATTGGGCCATGTATGCTCAGGTTCCCAAAGGAACTTGGGACCCAACCACCAGCGACATCCAGCGTGAAAATACTGAGCACTAACACCTCGTGACCCATCATCAGCGGGGTTTATGACACCGGGAATATGATGCCACTGTCCTGGGGAACTTGTTTCATGAATTTCGGCAACACGGTTAGCGACGAAGGTTTGAAAACGCCTTGTCACGTTTTTGATATACTGCAAAGATGTCATTGAGTCGGACCAAAAGAAGGTTTGACCCACTGGTAGATCAAGTTCCCTTAATATTATCTTGCTCTGACGAGCTGCTAATACTGCGGCTTGAAGTTCAAGGCGAGGGATAGTCCACTCCCTAATTTGCGCATTGCGAGTCTTTCCCATAACAAAGGAACAATGAATCACTCCTTTCTCATCGGCGAAACGTAAATATGAAACTGCTGCGTAACCGCGTCTGGACGCGTCTGCGAAGTTGTGAAGCTGAACAGTTGATGAGTTGCGAAGTGACTGAACCTTGTAACACCTTGGGATGTCAATGGTGATGACACGTGGTAGCTCCTCTAGCCAACGTTGCCATTGTGAGAGGTAAGGTTCCGGAATTTGTCGATCCCAAGGGAGTTTATCTCTCCAGAGTTCCTGCAGCAGAATCTTAGCGGAGAACACAAAGGGCGAAAGGAATCCTAGCGGATCAAACAGCGAACTAACTATGGAGAGCACCCCTCGCTTAGTAGGCGGTTTTCCTGATTGTGAAGCTTTAAACTTGAAGGTGTCAGACTGGGCATCCCAGTACACACCCAATGCTCGCTCTAATGGTAACTGATCTAGATCCAAGTCTAGCGATGGATTTGCTCTCAACTCTGGTGAGATAGATTGCAATACTTCCCGGCTATTGCTCGCAAACCTCGTGAGACGGAAGCCTCCCTCCTTCAGCAACTTGGTTAGGTCCGATGTCAGATGAACAGCCTGTTCTGTACTTGGAACGGACTTTAACACATCATCAACATAGAAGTTTCTACGAACTGTTCTGATGACTTCAGGCGAGTATTTTCGTTCGTTGTCTTGTGCTGTCATACTTAAAGCTTTGTTGGCGCAACAGGGCGAGGACTTTGCACCAAAGATGTGGACCAGCATCTTATAGTCTTCTGGTGTGTCATCAATACTACCAGGCCACCACAAGAATCTCAGCGCATCAGTGTCACTTGGCGTCACATTGGTCTGGTAGAACATGCCCTCGATGTCTGCGGAAAAGGCGACTTCTTCTTCACGGAAACGAATTAAGACACCAGTGAGGTCATTGGTAAGACAAGGTCCTTGCAAAAGCTGTTCATTTAAAGATGTGCCATTGAATCTTGCGGCCGCATCAAACACTACCCTCACTTTACCTGGCTTGTTGGGATTTGTTACCGGATGATGGGGAATGTACCAAGTGATGTTACTGACTGCGGCAACTTCCTGTTTGTTCAGCTTTCTAGCATACCCCTTATCCACACAGTCTTGAATCACATCTCTGTACTTAACTTCCAGCTCTGGATCACGACGGAAGCGCCTTTTCAGGTACTGTAATCTTGCTTCAGCTAGAGGTCTGTTGTAAGGCAGTACAGGATTGTCATCCCTCCACAGAAGGCCCATCTGGTAATGGCCATCCAGCAGGCTAATCGAGTTGTCAATAAGTTTTAGGGCTCTTCGATCTTCTACCGATAATGGTTTGGTTTCAGACCTCGCAGTGCCATAGGATTCAATCTTCCAGAATTCCTCGAGCTGGTCGTTCAGGGAAACATCTTCACTACTGATGAGGTTAACCTGTCCCTGGCTGTGGGACTGTAGATTTGAGAAGCCACCGAGTATGCTCCAACCAAGACAAGACTTGATGGCAAGCGGTTCATTTCGGTTTCCCTTTCTTACATCAAGAGGTACGAAGACTTCTTGAATGTTAGTACCTAGTAGGATGGAAATCTTCCTCCTTTCCACCTCTGGGAAACGCACTTCCCGTAAATGTGGCCATTGCTCTAAAGATTTTGACAACCTTGTATGTTTCAGGGGAATAGTAAGATCCTTTACAGCCCATGCAGGGTTGACAGCAATCACATGGTCGTTCTGGCTATCCAATGATGCAATTTTGAAGTTAACCTTCATACCCCTTTCTTCAACATCAGCACTGCTCACTGTCGTGAGAGAAAGCTTACTTAGTGTTCCTTCAATATTTAGCAACTTCACAAGAGAAGGGTCAACCATGGTTATGTCAGACCCTGAGTCAATTAGACCATACGTTGTGATTTGACGGCCAGAATTGCTTATCACCTTCACTGGAATAACTTGAAGTAGCACCTCGGAGGAATTGACTACTGGATTGACTGAATGTGCTGAAGTATTGCATGATGTACCTTGGTCAGCCAACGAGTCCTGGTTGACTTCATTATTTTGACTCACAGTTCCCGAATCAACTACTTCCTTTGGTTCATGAAAATGTAACAACGTGTGATGTGCCTGTCCACAGCCTTCCACTTTACACCTGATTGTTGACTTGCATTTTCTTGAGTTGTGTAGAGATGAACTGATGCAGTTAAAACATATTTTGTGCTGCCTGACAAAGTCATTTCTTTCCCTCGGAGATTTGGATTTAAATGCCTCACACTGGTACAGGCGGTGGGACTGGCAACACATTGGACAAGGCTCACCCTTTGCGGCTGTCATGTTAACAAAAAAGGCGGGTTTAGGGGTCACAGGCGGCTTGCCCCTAGACTTGAATTTAGAAACCACGTTCTCACGACTTCCAGCACTGAAGAAAGGATGGTTCAAAATAAAGGCTCGCTCCCTGAGGAAGTCCACTGCATGCTTGAAGGTAGGCATCGCATGACCTTCACCCTCTAGGCGCTTTAAACGTTCAGCAAATTTGGCTTGCATCCACTTAGGAAGTCGCATGATGACTTTCTCAAGGTTGCCTGCATTCATTTCATTCAAGTATCCCATTGACTCTAGGATATCATAAGTAACTTGAACCATGTCTGCGTATTGCTGCAAGCTGTCCTTGTCATTAGGTTGTATAACAGGTCCTCTAGTGAGAGATTCCACAGACGCTCTCACTACTTGAAATGGCTGACCAAATCGGTCCTCCAACGTCCTAAGGGCCTTTGCCAAACCACCTGGCAATGGCTCGTACCGCTGAACTGCAAGAAGCGCAGGTCCCTCTAGAAATTGTAATAGACGGGTCATTTTGACAGCATCATCAAGCGGTTTTGTCTCCACCAGTTGCTTGAACCTCTGGCGAAAGGCAGGATATTGTTGAGGCGATCCATCAAACTTCTGGACTCGCACATGAGGGAGATCATGAGAAGCACTTATCCTTTCCATTGAGGACATAATAGCTGTAAGGCTTTCATTGACAGCTGCACTAGACATGTTAGGCATGACTGCAGATGGCGTGACCGTAGACGGTGTGACTGTAGATGGCGTGACCGTAGACGGTGTGACTGAGGTCACAAAGGTCAATGGTTGGCATTCCCCTTGGCAATCACCTTTGACAGGTTTGGGCACATTACTCTCATGAACAGTTGGCTTAAGCTGCATTTTTGGAACCACAAGTGGATCACTAAAACAGATTCCTCCAGTAGCATGCATGGAGGTAGTAGCTGCGGGGTTTTCTACTGCAGGTGTAGACGTGAGAGGTGGGTTCATAACTGACACAGGTGCAGGAGTAAAGCTACTAGAGATCACTGAAGGCAAAGAAGAGACTGGAACTTCAAGAGGTTCCACGAGTTTGTCCTCTGGGTGAAATTCTTCAACTTTGGGAGACCACTTAATACCATCCTTTTCATTGGTCAGTTCAGACATTTCTTGTTCTGCCAGGAAGGCCTCTAGTTTGGCTAGTTCTGCCTGATCTCTTGCGGCCACAACCTCTCTTGCGGCCTCTAATTTGGTCAGTTCAAGCCTATGTTCAAGTTCCAATTGCGTTCGTTTAATTTCCATCTGAACTCTTTTCACTTCGAGCTCAACTACCCTTCTACTTCTTTCTTCAGCTTGTTGTTGCATCAATGCTGCCCTCGCAGCTTGAACTTTAGCTTCACGGGCTTTCGAACTAGACACACTTAATCTCGAGGCGTAACTTTTTTGGGATTTCACAGATTCCGGCTGGGAATGTTTCCCTTTCTCCATTATTTCTTCAGACACTTGATTATTGTAAAATTCGGCAGCATCAATAACAAATCGCTCAATCTTAGCGTTGTAATCTTGTACTCTTATGCGTTGAGTATCACGGTCACTCAAAACACTCTGATATTTTTCACAGGAAGTGTCAAGCAAATCATCATATTTATCACAGCATGCACAATACTGCTCCCATGCGGTATTAAGTTGTATTTGTTGTGTTCGTACCTTAACAACGTTTCCAAAATCCTTAACACTTTCGTCTAACGCATTACACACCTTTGTGATGGTTGACAAATGTCCCCGACGAGATCTATCCAGTGACTCTAACCTTTCGTAGAGAATTCCACGTTGCGACATGACACAAATCTTGAACGACGGCGGTTTCCTCTAATGAATCGGCGATTCTCCAGTTGAGGTCGTAAACAGCGTAAATAAGCACAAATTCCACAGCAGGAGACGATAAAACATATGGTTTTTACACTAATGTCCGGGCCGGACATTAGTAGCGGCAATTAGGCGAGGATACCACAAACATCCTTCAACAACACAACGAGTTTAATGACAATGTAGTGAATCTTTGACATTATGACAACCAGCGATGTCGACCTTTCATCTGTATTACTACCTTTGACAAGCCGTAAAAACCTAAGAAATATGACAAACATTAGCTAGCGAATCGGAACTAGAAACGGAGACTATCCAGCAACTCACCATATGATGAAAGACGGCATAAGCAAACACAATTCACAACTAAGCGTTCTTTCACGAGCGTTTTCTCCACGTGCGATTTAGAAGAGCAAAAATTACTGAAGTATTATGGTCTACATGTACGTCATTTCCATGGAAAAAACCGGAACCGCGGAACGGACTTAACATTAACGATTTGTTGAGGAATAGCCTCAACAGTAAACACGCCAAATTTCAGCGCGATCGGTGATCACGAGTGTGCGATTTCCATAGAGAACTAGGAAAAAGAGTATGTGTGTCGTCATTGGTCCACTGGGAGACCACTGGGACAACATAGATCGAATCATTATGTTATTTAGGAGATATCATAGTCCACTTGGACGTTTATTTGGTCCACTGGTGTAGTGTATGTCCATATTTGGTATTTCCTTATTCGGAAGTGAACATGTGCTTAGCGAGAGAGGACACCATTTTAATATGATTTTGGCAATTTGTGAGAAGTTTGCTTGTGTTAACGCCAATTTGTCTGATTTAGGTGCTCCTCATGTGCTATTTGCGTTACAGATTATGCTGGTTTTTCGCGAGCTATACGTTAAAGGCCCACCTTCAACCTACAGGCTTTTCGATCGTTTGTTTTGGTTATGTAAATTCGCGTTGCTTATAATAGCGATCTGATTGAATGAATTTCAGCTTTGGCAGGATTTACATATATGAAAATTGTTCCACGGCTCACAATGCTTGTCGGTTGAAGGTAGGCCTTTAAGAAGCACCGTCATTTCTTATTCACGGGCTCGGGAGGTAGTTCTTGATATCTTTTCCCAACTGGGTCCCCCGGCTAAGTTGTTTGGCCTCCACAGTCTTAGGTCTGGTGGCAACACTGCTGCCGCAACGCTGGCTTTTCTGATAGGCTGTTCAAGCGTCATGGCCGGTGGCGTTCAGACAAAGCCAAGGACAGCTATGTCAAGGACAATCTCGATGCTTTACTATCAGTTTCCGAAAATTTAGAGCCTTGGAGCTTGCTAGAATCCGCTGATATTACAATTGTTATTACGATTAGTAAGTTTTTATGGACAATACATTTGTAGCGTTGGCAAATGATACCTACGAAATTGCGGATCATTGAATCCTAGTAATCCTAAAGCCGGCGATTTGTGGTTAGTCTAGAGGTCTCCTTGTTTGACTCCAGGATATATTTTTCTTTTTGCGGTAAGTCTCTTTGAACAACCTTCACATTACATTAAATTTCTCTTTCTTTATCATCGACAAATGGAATTATAGCTGGCAATAAACGAGATGCTGATTTTTGTCTGCGTCTGATAATGTTTAGTATGAAAATGCTTTGTTCTCGTTTCACTGCAGAGAACAAATGTATTTTCTCACGTTATGGAATGTACGCTATTGTAGTTCGGGTGTTTCGGTATTCACACTTAAGTGTGTATAGTCTGGTAGTACGCATGACTATTTGTACTAGTCAGGTATATATAGACATTTCTCGCAGTTCAAAGTCACTCGACGGCATCTCTCGCTACCTCTCTGTAAAATTTCCTGTGTGATATTCGTACTTGTACGCCAATGCAATATAATCAGTGCCGACTACTAAGGGTGTCAGGATGATGTTCGCTCATTCGAGAACTATTGATATGTGCATTATATAATTAACTTTTGTTGTAAGCTTTTTTACGTTGAGCTATATCTTCTTGCCTGCAGAAATTAAAAGTTCAGAATACTTTTCATTGTATATTCGGTATTTGTAAATATATGTAAAGGTGGCTATTGCTTTGTTTATAGTGGAAGTGCACTTAGCTATCAAGCTAGTTTACAGGCACTCCACCTTTAACAATGTGAAAGAAACAATTCAAAGTTAACAGAAACATTATTAAGAACCCCAATTGGCCCATATCACTCCACGTCCAAACTAAAGATTTTGCCCGTCGAACCTCTCATTCAGTGTGAGGCTGGACGGGCAAAGACAATGCAAAGACAAAGCCTTTATTCCCCACGGACTCCAAGATGGCCGCCGAGTGATAAAGGTGAATTAGCAGGAGGCAACCAGTTGGCTATTTAATAAAGCGTGGTAGAATTAAATCCGGGATAACCGGAAACAAATCCAAACCAGACGTTAGAACGGGATTTGAACCCGGGGCAATCGCATGCAAACCCAACGCCCTAACCACTGGACCACGCTGCCTCCTTAAATTTACAGTATAGCTTTGCAATCTCCGATCCAAGAAACCATTGGATTCAAACGAAATCGTAGACTCTATCTCTCACTCCGGGTCTTGGGGCAAAGATGTGCCAATTTCCTTGCTTGCGCCATTGCAAACATTAGTTTATTTTCCACTCCGAAGGTCAAATGGCAGAAAGATAGTTCGAGCACTGGCATGCAGTACACGAAAGGCTATAAGTTAAGATTTCCTACAAATAAGAGAAGATTAGCCGACGTCTACGGAAACAGACTTCAGTTTTTGTAACACCTAAAAACAACTTTACTGAAATTAACATATCCCAAGGGCTAGACTAAGCAAATTCTTCTTTGTCTTCATACCTTGTCTTGGTGTAATTGAGGCGTGGTGTGATTTGCTCCAAAATAAACTTTCAATTGAAATGGATTTTTCATTCATTTACAGCTCCCTTATTCTTTTATTAATCATTCCATTAGAATAGCCACAAAAATAACAACAAACAAAAATTCCTCACGAGAACTATCTCACTTCCTATATGATGAAAATATCACTTTTAGTTGGTATTCTTATAAGATTTTTATTTGACAAAAAGTAAGAATAAACGTCAAATTCTCTCATAGTCTCTATATCAACAAAATGAACACTGCTTAAAATAATTATCAGTGTTGTCTGATATACCTTTTTACTTATGATGTGCAAGCATAGAAAGCATTTCAAAAGAAGTGTCATACACTTGTAGTCATCTATCTCATTCAGCATTTCTTGATTATATTAATAAAAGAGGTACTTACAGGGTTGAGAGCTGGGTATTCCTATCAAAGACACCTTCAGGCAGTTTCTTTAGATTGTTGGAGTCCAGGTACCTATCAACAAACCAGAAACGGCTTCTTGTGTTTCGTGGTTGGCAAGTTTCAGTATCAAGAGAAATGTGACGTCAATGTTTGTGAACAGAAAAATCGCGATTGTTTCGCTGATAATGTATGATTACACTGTAAATCATGTAGAGAAATCGAAGTATTGCGCCAAGCGATGTGCATTTTGAAGTTTGTACTCTTTGGAAGTGTGGTAGAAGAACACTTTTTTTCCAAAGACAAATGGATGATTAAATCATAACTGGAATTACTGAATATAAGTACACAGCATAAATTGGAAACGAATTCTCTGTCACTTGAAAGAGTACAAGGCTACCTCTAGCAATGAGCAGTTACAGGAAGCAAAGAACAATACAAGGCACTTTTTAACATCTTTTGGCAAATAATTAAACGAAACACCCTGGCTTCCCATAGAAACAAAATATATTTCCCGTTACCACTTTACTAGTGGGTATATCGAGAAATCTAAAGTGGTCAGCCAGAGGTGGGCAACATAAGATTTTATCGATGAAATGATATATGAATTCGATCATATATGAACTGCGGATATGAAATCAAGTGAAGCTATGATCTTCGGAGTTGTGAACGCAATTTTTGCAATTGCTTAGAGAAGCCTGAAAAATTCAGGACTTCAACGGGATTTGAACCCGTGACCTCGCGATACCGGTGCGACGCTCTAACCAACTGAGCAACGAAACCACTGACGTTGGGACCTGGTCATTTGTGGGTTGTAATGTTCCCGTGAGGAATGAATCAACGATGAAATGATATATGAATTGGATCATATGTGAACGGCGGATATCATTTCATTGTTGATTCATTCCTCACGGGAACATTAGAACCCACAAATGACCAGCTTCCAACGTCAGTGGTTTCGTAGCTCAGTTAGATAGAGCGTCGGACCGGTATCGCGAGGTCACGGGTTCAAATCCCGTTGAAGTCCTGCAATTTTCAGGCTTCTCTACGCAATTGCAAAAATTGCGCTCAAAACCGCGAAGATCATAGCTTCAGTTGATAAGATTTTATGTAAGCACCCTTCTGAAGTTGTCAGATTTGTGTTCTTTGTCATGTAATTACCTTGTTAAATCTAGAAATACGTGAGCAAGTGTAACCTGTGGGAATATGCTTTCTTTAAAGTCATCACAAGAGCTTTGAATTGTTTCCCAATGTTATATAACAAAAGTTGTTTGTCCTTACAGTCCCCTCAGTTGGGCATTCTTATCAAAAATGCCGTCAGGAAGATCCGTCAGTCCGTTAAATGACAACTCCCTACAAACAAAAAACAAAAATTTAAAGCTTTAGCCACAGTTCAAACTTTACCAACCCGTTGCAAAACCCAAAGACTTCAAGGAACATCGAACGGTGGGAGCTAGTGAGACTATATTACCATCACTGTTTTGCTTTGGTCGATTTCTTGGGCTCCAAGCAACATGTTAGTAAGTTAAAAATGGCAGATCATTCTCCCTGTATACATGTTTGTCTTCGCCAGACTCTGAAGCTCTAGCACTACGAAATAGTGTTCGTCGTCAATGGATCATGGCTTAGCCTTTAGTCTTTCCGGTCACATTTTACCTAAATTAATTATTGGATCCCCTCATCCATGTTGTATTAAGGGTCGAATGCCGACTAGTATATTGAAATCAACACTGGCCTAGGAAACCATTCACTAGTGGGTATATCAAGTAATGAACAAATCTTAAGTTTTCAGTCGGAAGTGGGCAACTTGAGCAGTTGATGTAAGCACCTTTCTGAAGTTGTCAGATTTGCGTTCTTTGTCATGTAATAACCTTGTTAAATCTGGAAATACACATACACAAAAAATCCCGCTTGACACTACGTGTGAGTTTATTGGGGGTCATGAAACAAAAACTGTTGAATCTAAATATGCAATTTCTGCACTTCGCCCACACGTCAAAGGAGAAACAAAGACATTTTCTGGACGAAGTAACCTCTTCATAAATTGAGATACACATGTACGAATGGACGTCAAACAACCAGTGTATCCTGCAAGCAAGTTCAGAAAAAAGTGTGATCAAGAGAAAATATGCAAGAGAGAGGGTGTGTCATATAAGATCCCCTTTTATTTTAAACCTACTTTGGTTCATCTTAAGGACATTCGCGCCCAAAATGTTCCCAAGTACAGATTTTTGTTAAACTTGCCACATAAAAAGGTAATGATCTATGTTTTCCAAAAAGGCAAAAAAAATGGGGGGTCACCGTTCTCGTTTTCGAGATCATGAGGTGCATTTTTAGAAGCTTGCGTTATTTTAATACGATCTTAGCTTACAACTGTCAGGAAAAAAAAAGCGGCATTAGTGAAATTTAGATCAGGTAAACGTAGTCAATTCAACATAACTAATATAACTAAATAAACTTTTGCAGCTGTCTTTTTCTGTCCTGAAATAGACCTAGAAAAACGATACATATTAGTCTAAGAAAGAAAACTTCGGTGGCACGAGAGCATAAATAGCGAAATAATTGTAACTTCTCACTCAATTTTTTTTTTATAAAATGGTCAAAATCAGGAAAGGAAGTGATCTACGGAAAGAAAAATGGGGATCACCGAGCATTCAAGAGAGTAAAATAGTTGCGAAGTTCTCAAAGCGATTGTCCATTCGCACTGTCACGTCATTGCGTGATATTTCCGAGAAGACCTGGGTCCACAGCTATCCCATGATACCACATGCTTTCACGTTCCATTCTTGTGGAAGATGTTTGCGCCTTTAGCATCGTGCTTACCTTTGTGGTCTGCGATGCATGACGTGTGCGTGACATGCGCAAAAAAAATGCGCAGTAGTAATGGATGCGAACGTCCTTAAATACAAGTCTGCCTTGCGCAATTCGGAATTTGTTTCCAACGCTATTAGTTGCAGAGCTTCTTAAAGTTGATTCTGTTGTCGAGTGCCAGTCATCACAGGTGGTTGTTAATCCCCTATCGGCCTCTATTCAGCCTAATTTCAAGAAAAGGCTTATCCTAGATCTTAGGCATGTAAATTATTTTGTTAAAAAGTCTAAAATTAGGTTTGAGAATAATAAATCATTCCTTCAGTGTTTGTTAACCAGACCTTATGCTTGGGCCTGCTCTTTTGATATCAAATCGGGCTATTATTACATTGCGATTTTTGAATCTGATCAACAAGGTTTGGGTTTCTCTTGGGATTTTGGTGGCGTTATTAAGTATTTCAAATTTACGGTTTTGCGGTTCGGGCTCAATGTAGGTCCTTCTATTTTTTCTAAAGTCGTGAGACCACAGTTTAGGTAAACATCGGCACTCAAAGGCGCTTTGTATTGTTGTTTATTTAGACAATGGTATTACTGCCGCTCAAAACTTTTCGAGGTGCGAAGAGCAATCATTGCTTGTTAGGTCAGATCTTGTTCGTTCTGGGTTTGTACCGAAGAAAGGTAAGTGTCAGTGGGTCCCTGTCCAGATCATTTGCTGGTTGGGTATTTTTTGAGTTTTCAAGAATAATTGTACGATTATTTCACCAGAAAAGATTTTTTCCTTTTATTATGAAGTTACTGAAATAATGTCGCACAGAAGTGTCTCTGATCGGAAACTTGCTCGAGTCACTGGAAGGATTGTTGCGTGTTTTTTGATCATGGGTGACGTTTGTAAGCTCATGATTAAAGCTCTACATCGGTTAATCGAATGCACAAAAAGCTGGGATGCACAAGTTGTTTTGGATTCGGATGTTTTAGTGGAACGTAAATTTTGCAGCGGACATTCGTAGAGTT
>NC_090873.1:13816133-13818633 GCF_036669935.1 Montipora foliosa | reverse complement strand
TGCAGGCTAAGTTAATGATTCTACTGTGTCCACCAGAGAAATCTACGCAGTTCCACTACCCTCTCGATCCTAAGAACATACGCATAGAAGGCTCTATGCACAAAGACACCACTTACCAGGGGAGTGACAGGCAAGACTTTTACCGACACGGAAAAAAAAAAAAACTAAAAAAAAGAAAAAAAAGAAAACAAACAAACTAAACGAAGACCTCGACTGGTTTGCCATAGGCAACCCAGTAATAACGACAAACGCATTATCGCAGCGATCACAGTTTATTTTCAAACACATTGCTCTTGGAAATCATGCATTGCGCGCGCAACCTACAGATCATTCACTAATCTGTAGGTTGCGCTGTTTCCCAGAATTAAAGGGCCACCGACAACCTGTGTCCTTTGCGCGCCTTTGTTGTTGTTATTATCCGGGCAATCGAATCGGCCGGTTCGCTTCAGAAACATCCCGTGAAGAAGAACTTCTGCGAATTCGCTGTTCGATTTGTTTTTTAATCCAAACGCCTTCCTCCTTTCGTTCCGTAATCTTAAGGTTGAAGTAGTGAGCCAAATAACATGGCGATTTTCCTTAATCGGCGGACGACCTTTCTTCACAGTTTTCGTTTCGCTTTTAACACGAACACAACACCCAAATAACGCCAAAAATACAATATTTAAACATTAAGGAAAATATTAACAAAGTTTGAAGCTACTGGGCATCCAAAACACGACGATATGAGGCGATGGAATGTGACTTTTCAAGAAATACTAGTTTCTGTATTACAGAAAATGGCGCCGATAGCTTGCACGCCCGCAAAGACTTGTGGTTGTCGGTGGCCCTTTAACCGTAGGCTTTTAGCCAATGAGAAGACAGATGGTGGCTACAATGTATAACAATACAAATTATTACATTTTTAACCTCGGATAATGCATTTTTCCTGCTCTGATTGGTTCACTCAATCTCGGTCATCAGCTCATATACCTTATTTTGACCTTATATGATAAATGATTGCGCTAAGCGTTGCTAAGCTAAAAGTTTTTTTGCCGGAAAGCAAAATTTCCCTCTCAATAAAGCAAAAAAGAAAACCTTTTTGAGGAAAGTTTGGATCAATTCCGACCTTAAGAAGTACGCGAAAAGGTAAGAAATGTTTTTGTGATGAGCCCGCGTCTGTCTGACCACAACATCACATCAGTTCTCATCAAGGTTTTTCGATTTCGCTCGGATTTGTTTATTTATTTCGTACTTCCTAAACTTTCGGAGTTTAAGGAATTTAATAAAACAATTATTCCATTCGCGCTTGTTGGATATGAGACTGGTTATAGCCAACTCGGCGCTACGCGCCTCGTTGGCTATTTACCATCTTATATACAACAAGCGCTCATGGAATAATTGTTAATTATTGCCTTAAGTATTTGGGTTAATTTACAATTATTTACCTTTATTTTATGCTTTAATTTAAAATGCAAATGAGCAAAATAAAAACGTTCTTAATCGACTCTCGGCCTGAGGAATGTTCCTAATAAGTTCTCAAAATTTGCTTAATCTCAGCCACAGCATTCTCATAAAAAAATAAGTATAGAGAATCTAAACACTTGCAGCACTTTCTCCTCAGTTATTTTAAGAGCCAAAAGTGTTGGTCCGGCCGGAGTTGAACTCACGACCTCCCACATGGCAGCTCGATGCTCAACCAAATGAGCCACCGGTGCGCGGTCATAAGTTGGTTGAGTTCGTTGGTTCTCTACTCTGCTCCAAGAGGTTTTTCTCGGGGTACTCCAGTTTTCCCCACCCATTTAAACCCAACGTTTGATTGGATTTTAAGGTTACACAGTGTTCCCAATCAGTACCTCAATGATAGAAGACTGGACAAAAGAAAACTTGTTGGGCTCATGGGCAACAAATTGACCTGCGCCTACTTCTGTGGCTTCACAAATCAGTTAGCAAAGCGCATTGCACCGGCATCGCAGAGGTCATGGGCTCGAATCCTGTTGGAGCCACCTGAATTTTTCGGGTGTCTATAAACTGACAATTGTTTGAAGTGTTCAATTAACTGCGATGATGACTCAGTTCTTTCGAATAAATCTTGTCATTGTTAAAGTACCCCCTTAACCAAAACAAACCAAATTTTATTTTTCTTTGGATTTCAAAACTGTTAACGAAACACTAAGCAACCAAAGTTTTATCCCTTGATTTCACACCTGTTTATTTTAACTGGAATTTTCCTATTTAACGGTCCGCCATTACGAACTTTAACACCTTGAGAGAGCTGGATCGAGGAGAAAATTGACTCAGTTTAAGAATGCAATTTGTGTGTACGCCGCAGAATTAATATGCAGCACGAGAATTTTGGGCTTTCAGACTTTAAAACTCGCGTTTTGCATATATAATAAGCTGCATTCACACGCTGAAATTTTAAGCTAGTGAGCCTTTGATGTCACTCTTCCCAATATCCAAACCTCTGCGGTCCAATCGGTCAGTTTTGAACGTGAGTAATGTCGCACCGTGAAATTCAAAA
>NC_090873.1:13796133-13811133 GCF_036669935.1 Montipora foliosa | reverse complement strand
TATTGTGGATCAACAGGCTCGATCTGGAGAATCATAAACTCAGTCAGCTGTTTGTACGTGCATAAACTTTTAAAAGGAAAACGCCAATATGTTGCTGGTGTTACTTCTACACCTAAAACGAATTGAAAAACACATCGAATTAATTAATACTTGAGAAAATAAAATTTACAGTGCAAGGCGGCTTTTATCGTGGCCATCCAACAAACTTTCACATTTGACAATTACGTGCAAATACGTCAACTCAACAACCCATGCAACCGTGCTGTGTTCAATTTACAATTGCGCGAACTTTGAAGGAGGCGTGACTGTCAATCAAGTTGATTGGCGAAAAATTTGTAAACAACTTTGTGAGGTGGCGACAGTACTATACACACTACCATTCACGAACTTCCTATTCCATTGGCATGAACAAAAAAAGGTGCATGCTGATTCTGATGAGCGTTGAGACAATGCTGAACTTATTCAAGTGCCAACTGTATTGAGACACATTTTTTAGCTTTCAGAATACGGCCACAACAGCGTGAAATTTTCTCTATATAATAAAGTCAATAATACACGCCTTTTGATTGGTTCTCATCTATGATCTATTAGAGGACAGAAGCATAGCTGACGTCATCACAAAAAAAAAACCGTTTAATTCCTTATCATATAAAAGAAGACGTCAAAATGTGGCAAAAACATCAGTGACACATTTGGCCATCGCCTCGTGCGCCGATTTTTTGTTCTCAAGACATTTTGACGTCATTTGCGATATATTACTGTACAGACGCACGGAAACATGGAATCTATTTCTTAAATTGACAGGAAAAGAAAGGTAGAGTAATGGACCAAAAACACGTGGTTAATACAGGTGGGGGTTTCTTATGTCTCTTCATTTACCTAACATCTTTTTTCCGTCGACAAATAATTCGTAGCATACACTATTACATATTCAAATGTTGTTAAACGCCAAAGAAAGTTCAATAGGCCATTTCAGAGTTCAAGTCTGCCTCCTCTTCAAAGCGAGTCTAAGTGCAAAGTTTTTCTTATGCAAATTAGTTTTCATTCATACGTAAAATAGAACTAATTACCATCACAAAAACTTCGCACTTAGACTCGCTTTGAAGAGGAGGCAGACATGAACTCGGAAGTGGCCTATTTGAGTCTACAAGTCAACAACCAATTGTGCTAGAAACTGCGTTAAAGATAATTTAGTCAACCAATTTTTCAAGGTTTACTAAGCTGTAGTGACATTTGTTTAATTTCTTCACTTTGGGTCGCCAAGAACATAATACGTCATGTGAAGCTATGATCTTCGCAGTTATGAGAGCAATTTTTGCAATTGCGTAGAGAAGCCTGAAAAATTCAGGACTTCAACGGGGTTTGAACCCGTGACCTCGCGATTCCGGTGCGACGCTCTAACCAACTGAGCTATGAAGCCACTGACGTTGGGAGCTGGTCATTTGTGGGTTATCGTCCCGTGAGGAATGAATCAATGATGAAATGGTATATGAAATGAATCATATATGAACTGCGGATATGAAATCATGTGAAGCTATGATCTTCGCAGTTATGAGAGCAATTTTTGCAATTGCGTAGAGAAGCCTGAAAAATTCAGGACTTCAACGGGGTTTGAACCCGTGACCTCGCGATTCCGGTGCGACGCTCTAACCAACTGAGCTATGAAGCCACTGACGTTGGGAGCTGGTCCTGAATTTTTCAGGCTTCTCTACGCAATTGCAAAAATTGCTCTCATAACTGCGAAGATCATAGCTTCACATGATTTCATATCCGCAGTTCATATATGATTCATTTCATATACCATTTCATCATTGATTCATTCCTCACGGGACGATTAGAACCCACAAATGACCAGCTCCCAACGTCAGTGGCTTCATAGCTCAGTTGGTTAGAGCGTCGCACCGGAATCGCGAGGTCACGGGTTCAAACCCCGTTGAAGTCCTGAATTTTTCAGGCTTCTCTACGCAATTGCAAAAATTGCTCTCATAACTGCGAAGATCATAGCTTCACATGATTTCATATCCGCAGTTCATATATGATTCATTTCATATACCATTTTATCAACATAATACGTGTGAGGCTTGAACTTAACAATTTTTAAACTTCTAACATCTGTCACTGACATCGAACACCTAACTACCGTGAAAAAGCTTTGAAAATGTACACCAGAGTCATTGATTGCAAGACGTACCTTGTAAAGTCATTGGATCAATGAACTGTAAATTTGTACTGACTCTATTGCAGATTACGACTTGACTGTAAGGAACAAGACAAAAGAACCAGGAAGTTATATATAAAGAAAAAAAACATAACATCTTATAACATCTTTCTGGTTGAAAAACGAGGGATCCAACTCAGAAGAATTAAACACCAACCTAAAGATCGCTTTTCTTAGCGTCTAAATGAAAGATTTGGCAAGGCAAAAATGAAAATAACAATTATAACAAGGGATCACTCCCCCCCCCCCCCTCCCCCTCCCCTGTTTAGTCTTTTTAAAAGGATCACTTCATTGGGGTGCCAGGTCGCAGTAGCTTATTAGGCTAAATTGTGTGACACAGCCCCTTTAAGTAAGTTTAGGGTGAAGTGCAGCAATAACAATAACAATAACAATACCAATAACAATAATAACATGTAACCCAACGATGAAAGAAGTTTTAGTTTTAGCTACGACGCCATTCACGCGACCGTCCGTCCACCCTCTATGTATGCCAATGTGACCAGTATCACGTGACCATATCGTGGGCTCAAGTTTGGGCCCTAATCGTAAAAATAGCCGCATCAGTGAAGGGCTTTATGTGGTTCGTATGTGTAAACATAATTGCTTTTGATGGACCGTTGGAAATGATTTTTCACTGAAAAACCTTCGCTAAAGTATGGGGAAAATATCAGGGAAACAATTTCAAGCACTTTTAGAACAACAGCTGGAAAATGACATTGAGGAATTGAGGTTAGCGATGAAGATATACATTTGCATACCAGCCTTTACTTTGACCACATAACATTCTAATAATAATAATAGTAATAATAGTAATAATAATAATAGTAATAATAATAATAATAATAATAATAATAATAATAATAATAATAATAATAAAACAATATGCCCAACATGGCAGCCATTTACGGCGTAACAACAAAAAAACCAAGGTGACACACGCTAACACTAACCCGGTGTGGCCAACACATCACGCATGCTCACAACCATTTCACCTGGTCAATTAGCAGCCGTGGACAGCTGTTTCAGCCTTTCGGGCCTCATCAGCATTGCGTAGCTAACATATCAGACGGGTGTTTTTGGCACCCCTTTAAGTGGCAGCTTCACATGACATAATATGGCATGTGATATTTGGAAAGCTGGGTTGGGAACAGCAAAACTGTTCTCCCACGGCAAGCGGGTGGGAAGGTGGATCACATTAAGAGATCAGTGTGTCACATAAATAAAAACAACAACAAAAGCAAGGTGACACACGCTAACACCAACCTGGTGCATGCGTGATGTGTTGGCCACACAGCGTACATCTTTGATATTGGACATCCATGTTACGGTCAATTGACACCTGTCAAAACGAGGTATCCGCTGGACAGTATCAAGCGACTATATTGCAGCTCAAAATTAGAGCTCAGCGAGGTCTGCTGTTTTTTTCAAGTTGACCGCTGACCAGGTACTTGTTTTCGACTGGATCACAGGCTCAAACCAGGTTAACTTCTCGCAATCAGGACACAAACATAACAAGGCTTAATTTTTTGCGCATGCTTTCTGTGGCTCGACGCGGTTACATTGTACACGGCCATACTACGTCATCTAAAGTAGACGCTTTTTGTGTTCAACAGGAAAACGGTTTGGAAAATATTTTTTTTTGCATTTTTTTGCTGGTTTCAATCCAGGTTTGACATAAATAGCTGTGTTTAGAACCACACTGGTGGCTACGCAGTCATTTTAAGTCAAGCATTGGAGGGATATAACTTAAAGCTAAGTGTTAATTTGTTTAGAGCTGCTTTTTGCTCTGCATTGCAATTCTTGGCATATCTTTAGGAGATTTTTAATTTTGAATCTGATAAGGATGAATGATGCCTGGACGATCTACAACGGAAAAGCAGAAACGAAAGAACTTGTTTTAGATCGTTTGTTTGGTTTGGTTTTCTTTATTTCATTGCTTTTCATCACGGCTAAACAAAAAATATCAAACTCGTTTTATCCCGTTAATTCGTTGTTTAAGTAAGGCTAGTAAGAATAAGTAACCTGGGAGCTCCGCTTTTAGGCTTGGCTAAATCTATATATTACCTTGTTGCCCATCGAAGTCCAGAGCGTAATTAATTATGCAAAACACAATCGCCTTTGTTTGTGGTCATGGAGAAATGACAGGTGTTGACACATATACCGGTAATAAAAAATGTTCTAAAGAATTCACGGATTCTTCTTTTTTTACCCAACCCTTAAGTTTGACTAAATCTATATAATAATAATAGTAATAATAATAATAATAGTAATAATAATAATAATAATAATAATAATAATAATAATAATAATAAAGAAATAACGTGCAATGAATCAACTTTTCCTAACAAATTTTGCAAACCAACAGCAACTTGCAAAGTGCATTCAGGACACGCTGTAATTACCTATTATTAAATTCTCAACCTCGGATAATGCATTTCGCGTGCTCTGATTGGTTCACTCAATCTCGGTTATCAGCTCATATACCTTGGTTTGACCTTATATGGTAAATGATTGCGTTAAGCGTTGCTAAACTAAAAATGTTTTTGCCGGAATGCGAAATTACTCTTTGAATAAAGCCAAAAAGGAGAAAAAAAAATTTTTTTTGTGGAAAGTTTGGATCAATTCCGACGTTTAGAAGTACCCGAAAAGGCAAGAAATGTTTTTGTGATGAGCCTGCGTCTGTCTGACAACAAGGTATTACACAACATCGCATCAGTTCTCATCAAGTTTTTTTCGATTTCGCTCGGATTTGCTCGCTTTTTCCGCTCGTATTTCGTACTCCCAAATTTTTGGAGTTGAAGGAATTTAATAAAACAATTATTCCATTCGCGCTTGTTGGATATGAGACTGGTTATAGCCAACTCGGCGCTACGCGCCTCGTTGGCTATTTACCATCTCATATCCAATGCGCGCTTATGGAATAATTGTTAAATATTCCCATGAGACCTTGAAACTTTTAATGGCAAGCAAACAATCTCTTCCTTCAAAATAAAAACAGATGAAAAGTTAGAGAAAACTTCTCCCACTCGTTGCAGCACCTGACTAGACCTTATTGACACGTGCAAATCTTTCTTGTGAAACTCGTGTGACAAGTTGGACCACATGAGTCATAAAGAAGACTCGTAGGCACGAGTATGGCATTGTTTAGTAAACAACTTACATAGTGTCATATTAACGTTCATCTTCCCATGACAAACATATGCAAATGAAGAGAACAATGCTGATGCACGAACTTGCATGCCATGTTAAAAAGGAAATGATCATTTGCAAAGTTATTTAATAGACAGGTCAACCTTACGAAAATTAGGAGAAGAGAGAGACTGGTTGCAGTCTACTCTGACAACTATACGTATAGTGGCTGTATTTTGCCTTCAGCCAACTGGGATTTTAAAATTATTTGGTCAAAAGTCATTCTTTTAGAATTTATTTCAAAAGTCCTGGAATGCCCTCTATGGGTAGCACTCAATAATAACTCAATGCAATTACATCTATTTTTTTTTTTCAGTGCTAAGCAATAAATTAAGTACACGTAATTATCTAAAATAATGTGAGATGCATGGACAGCATACCCGGCAGATAGGAATAATTTCCACTGAGAAAGTATACTTGTAATTGTAAGTGTTGCTGTGTACATCATGAGAGATGAGTTTCTCAGAGGTCTTGTATCTGCAACAAAGAGATCACATTTCTTTGTAAGACTAAATTGCATTAATCAATCGATGGGCTGTATCCTTTCAACAACAAGAATTATACTTTCGTTTCTATGAGCTACATGTATGAACAAAGGGTTCAAGCACTTGTCAAGGAAATTATTATAATAATTATTGTAATTCTTCCGTGGTCAGAATGAGTCTTGAACCCGGGAACACCGGATCTCCACCTGAGCCACCAGTCATCTGTAATGGATGGAACAGGGTGGGAATGGCCCATTTCCGAGTTGCTGTTTGTCTCAGTTTCGAAGTGAGTCTTGGTGCTCAACTATTGTAAGGGAAATGAGTTTGATTTGCATAACAATTTGCAACTCATTTCCATTTGAATGGTTTGAAACTGAGGCATGCAGCAACTTGGAAATGGGCTATTGATCAAATCTCAAGATTACTGTAGATCTCCTTGCTCTTCTGATCGAGCAACAAGGTCAGACAACAGCAGGCTGTGGGTATCTGAGATTTTATTTCACAGCTATAAACAAGTGCATGCAATGAGAAAGGGTAGGTTTTTATTCAAACATTGCCCATGTAGCAGTTATATTTCAACAGAGATACTTTTATCCGTTTAAGAGCAATTTTAAGTGCTCCATGTACACGTATCTTTGTTTTCATGTAATCCATTGACATTCGTCCACAATTCAACACAAACACAGGCTTGAATTTTGCCTGCAGCAAAAGCCTTAAGATTGTAATGTTCTGTTGAAGGAAAACAATGGTCTCTTCAATTTTGGAGGCTAAAAATCTTCACAGTGGAAACGTTTTCTGGTCAGAAAATAGACTACAATAATAATATTTAATAATAATAATAATAATAATAATAATAATAATAATGATTATTATTATCATTATTGAACTTTCTGTAATTCAGGATTAGTTTAATCAGGCTCTGAACACTCTGAACAATGAACTTCCCCCTAACTTCTAAGTGTTAGCCCTTAGGCTAGTAATGGAAATGGGCCCATACCATTTCTTCCCAGGTTAAAGTTTTTCTGTCCTCCAGCAATTTCTTTGCAATACAAATGTACACTGCACATGTATGTATGTATTTTGGGAATCCGAGTTTCAGAACATTAGGATCTCAAACCACAAGGATTTGTGGTGCTACATGTACATGTATAGCAATACTAAAATTAGGCAATTTCATGATTACTGCACTGGAATACTTGGATAATAATTATTATGCATTGGCAGAGTTTGTGTTTCAAGTTGATTGAAACCCTAGTAACGAGGTTGTTGTTGCTTAAAAGTAGTAACATGTATAACTATAGAGTGTTAAAAAAGGTTGACAGGCCTACACGACTCCCTTGTACGTACGTGGTCTGGTTTCTGTTGCCTTTGTCATAATTTTGCTCTCTTGAGTACATATTTGAATGGATGCCTCTTTTAGGCGGCTCCTGTAGTATTCATTTAGCAATGGTTTTCGCCCTATGAGGCTTTACATTTGAATCTCTATAATGCTGTGTGATACGTTTTCTTCGAAGAAAATAGTTGGTCTCGAAAGTAATGTTTTTAGTTTCTTGGTGTTGGTTTTCTCAGCAGTAATATGAGTGTGGCCTTATGGCGTCTCGCTTTTGCGCCAATTTAATTCTAGGCTCGACCGATATATTCATCGGCGGTAGAAGCGAGTGATCTTCTGTTCTTAAATGTTTGACCCGGGCCCGGGTTCATTTTGTTTTTTTTAAATTCTTTCACTCGTTCTTCTGACTTCTTCAGCGTGTTTTGGTTTGTGGCCATGATTAGGAGCTGTCCTCCTTGAACCTCTGGAGTTAATTCGTTCTCGTGGATGCTCTTTTGATCTTTGATGCCGATGTCTTTAGGTCGCTTCTTTGTCGAGGCATTAAGATAACCCGACTCTAGATAGAGGTTCTCTGACATATTATTTGGTCAGGCAAGACCGCGGTTTCGATCCTATCATGTGGATCTCATCAGTTGCCGATAGCTTGATTTAAGGTGAAGAGCTTTGTATGGTGAAAAAGTGTTGACGGGCCTGCGCGACTCCTGCCGTTCGCAAGTGATTCTAAAATCTGTGCCTTCAAAGTTTGGCTCTGACTAAAATGTCTTTTAACGACTTTCCTTTGCGATATGATAGTATGGGTGGCTCCTTGAATACTTCTCTAAGGTGCGGTTGGTTTTGAATAAGGTGCCATTTCCCCATTAATATATTCTTGAGGTTAGGTAGAGCCGGGTGGTATTGTGTAACAAAAGGCAATATTTTCTTTTGTGTGCTGTTGTCTTTGTTTTCAAGTGACCTCTCCCTATCCGTGAAGTTAACTTCAGATAGGAATTTTTCTGAAAATTTATTTGGGTATCCTCTATTCTTTAGGCGTGTTTTGAAATTCTGCATGTTAATATTAAACGTCACGACTGACGAATTTGTTCTTAGGAGGCGTAGCGCTTCTCCTTTTATGAATCCTTTCTTAACGCCTGGTGGATGACACGAATAAAAATCCGTGTATTGAAAGGTCTCTGTCCGTTTGTAATGTGTTTGCACATCAAGGGTTGATTCTCTTTTGAATCTCTCGCCTTTGTACACTTTTGTGTCTAAGAATGTAATTTCTGAGTCTGATATTTCAGCCGTAAATTTGATTGTATCGTGGTAGTTGTTTGCCCTTTGCACAAATTTTTCTATATTGTCTTCGGTTGTGTGCCATACACAGAAGACATCGTCAATGTATCTCTTCCAAACTAGCGGTTTAATTTTGCTCTTGCTGATAATGCCTTTTTCTATTTTTGCCATGAAAACATTAGCGAAAGCCACGGCCATTTTGGTTCCCATTGCCGTTCCGTGGGTTTGCAAATAATGTCGCCCATTGAATTGGAACGAGTTCTCTTTAAGTATCAGGCAGAGCATTTGCCTCAAGAACTTAGTAGGGATTGGTAAATGATTTTGATAGAAGTCTTCGTACGCTTTGCATACAGTAGTGATCCCTTCCTCTTGAGGAATATTTGTGTATAAGCTAGTTACGTCCATTGACGCAAGGATTGCGTTCTTTGGCAGTTTCGTTCTCTCGATGAAGTTTATAAAGTCTGTTGAATCTTTAAGATAAGATTCTTGTTGTTGTGCTATCGGCTGTATGAGGCGGTCAACGAATCTTGAAATTCTTTCTGTAGGGCCGTCACACCCAGATATTATAGGTCTACCTACTAGTGTAGGTTTGTGAATCTTTGTTAGTGTATAGAATTCTGGAATTCTCGGCGGGTTTGGTGTTTGGGAGAGCCACTTCGCTGTCATTTCGTCAATGTGGCTTTCCGTGAGCATACACGTTATTATTTTTTTTATTTTATCGGCTGTTTCGTCAGCCATCGGTTTATATAAGGGCCTGTAGTTGTCAAGATCGTTCAACAGAACTTGCCCTTCTGTTATTTTTTCTTTTTTGCTCATTATTACGGTTGTGGTTCCTTTGTCGGCTTTCTTAACAATGATAGTTTTGTCACGTAATAGGTTCTTCAATGCACGCCTTTCACCGGGTGATAGGTTATCCTTCGGCCTCTTTATAGGAATGTTTGCTAGTTCAAATTTTACCTCTTCTAGGAAGGTTTCTAAGGCCACTGATTGTTGGACCGGTGGTTCCCACGTTGATTTAACGTAGAATGGGTGTTGTTTGTTTTCTTTCCCGTGAAAGATGTGTTGGAGGCGCATTCGTCTTGCGAAAAGGTTAAAATCTCTTAAAAGGTTGCGCCTTATAAAGTCTTCATTTGCTCACGGGTGTTGGAATAAACTTTAGACCCCTTGATAACAAGGCTATCTGTTCATCTGTAAATTGTTTATCTGATAGGTTCTTGATATGCTGTTTGCGTGACTCAGTTGCTTTTTGAAAGCGCTTTTTATCTTTCTCCCTTTTTCTTTGTTTCCTTTTGCGATTCTTTAACGTTTTATTTGGGTTGGTTTGACCATTATTTCTCGTTTCTGAGGAGGCAGAGAACGCACACATATAAGATTTAACTTCTTTATTGTTTGCTTGTGCCCTCAGATTTACAAGAAGCTTGTCGACCTCGTTAAGCTTAGCTTTCAATTCTACGGCTAGTTTGTTAACATCGCTCTGTTTTGAGCAATTTGAATCTGTAGCCACTGGTTTTACATTCTTTTTAGGTTCTCTTTTTCGTGTTTTTGCTTGTTCTAGTTTTCTGAGCTTTGATGTAAGCCTTTCCACGCGCCTGTGGTGAAATTTCACCAGCGCTCCCACAAAATCATGTTCCGCTCTCTTCCTAATCGAACTTACATCCGACTTAAAATCTTCATCAGGCATGATGTTTGCCTTTACATTGTATCTTAGGCTTTTTGGGCATGTGCCCTTGTCGAGATGAGCCTGTAAGAGTCCGATAGAGTTCTTTGATTTATCTATTTTCTCCGTTATGGAGTCATGTTCCTCGTCTTGGCGGGCTTTTTTCGGTTCGATCTTTCCGTGCTTATTTCTGTTTTCATCTCGAGGTCGTTTAGTTCCTCTCGCTTGGTTGTCACTTGTTTTGTTGATGTTTCTTTCTTTGCCTTTGTGTGGCATGGTCTTTCTAGTATCTTTAGACGTGGGAGCTTGAGCGCAAGGGATTTCATCTTCAGAAAAATCAGTATCTCGTTCTCTGAGAACCTTTTCTTCGGCCTCGTTAAGTTCATCTGTATCGCAGATTTCCATTTCTGAAATGTCTACTTCAAGCAGGCCGTCTGTTGTGAGTGTAGTTGCTGCCATTTGGATATAGAAGCTCAAACAAGACTGCAGTTTCGATTCTCTGTGAATCTCGTCAGTTGCCGTTTGAAATCTTCAATGAGTTGTCACAAGTTGTGCTGGTGCTTGCGTTGTAATAGCTTTGGAAAGCGTTATGCAACTGACGAGATTCACAGAGAATCGAAACTGCAGTCTTGCCTAAGCTTCTATATCCAAATGGCAGCAACTACACTCACAATAGACGGCCTGCTTGAAGTAGACATTTCAGAAATGGAAATCTGCGATACAGATGAACTTAACGAGGCCGAAGAAAAGGTTCTCAGAGAACGAGATACTGATTTTTCTGACGATGAAATCCCTTGCGCTCAAGCTCCCACGTCTAAAGATACTAGAAAGACCATGCCACACAAAGGCAAAGAAAGAAACATCAACAAAACAAGTGACAACCAAGCGAGAGGAACTAAACGACCTCGAGATGAAAACAGAAATAAGCACGGAAAGATCGAACCGAAAAAAGCCCGCCAAGACGAGGAACATGACTCCATAACGGAGAAAACAGATAAATCAAAGAACTCTATCGGACTCTTACAGGCTCATCTCGACAAGGGCACATGCCCAAAAAGCCTAAGATACAATGTAAAGGCAAACATCATGCCTGATGAAGATTTTAAGTCGGATGTAAGTTCGATTAGGAAGAGAGCGGAACATGATTTTGTGGGAGCGCTGGTGAAATTTCACCACAGGCGCGTGGAAAGGCTTACATCAAAGCTCAGAAAACTAGAACAAGCAAAAACACGAAAAAGAGAACCTAAAAAGAATGTAAAACCAGTGGCTACAGATTCAAATTGCTCAAAACAGAGCGATGTTAACAAACTAGCCGTAGAATTGAAAGCTAAGCTTAACGAGGTCGACAAGCTTCTTGTAAATCTGAGGGCACAAGCAAACAATAAAGAAGTTAAATCTTATATGTGTGCGTTCTCTGCCTCCTCAGAAACGAGAAATAATGGTCAAACCAACCCAAATAAAACGTTAAAGAATCGCAAAAGGAAACAAAGAAAAAGGGAGAAAGATAAAAAGCGCTTTCAAAAAGCAACTGAGTCACGCAAACAGCATATCAAGAACCTATCAGATAAACAATTTACAGATGAACAGATAGCCTTGTTATCAAGGGGTCTAAAGTTTATTCCAACACCCGTGACAAATGAAGACTTTATAAGGCGCAACCTTTTAAGAGATTTTAACCTTTTCGCAAGACGAATGCGCCTCCAACACATCTTTCACGGGAAAGAAAACAAACAACACCCATTCTACGTTAAATCAACGTGGGAACCACCGGTCCAACAATCAGTGGCCTTAGAAACCTTCCTAGAAGAGGTAAAATTTGAACTAGCAAACATTCCTATAAAGAGGCCGAAGGATAACCTATCACCCGGTGAAAGGCGTGCATTGAAGAACCTATTACGTGACAAAACTATCATTGTTAAGAAAGCCGACAAAGGAACCACAACCGTAATAATGAGCAAAAAAGAAAAAATAACAGAAGGGCAAGTTCTGTTGAACGATCTTGACAACTACAGGCCCTTATATAAACCGATGGCTGACGAAACAGCCGATAAAATAAAAAAAATAATAACGTGTATGCTCACGGAAAGCCACATTGACGAAATGACAGCGAAGTGGCTCTCCCAAACACCAAACCCGCCGAGAATTCCAGAATTCTATACACTAACAAAGATTCACAAACCTACACTAGTAGGTAGACCTATAATATCTGGGTGTGACGGCCCTACAGAAAGAATTTCAAGCTTCGTTGACCGCCTCATACAGCCGATAGCACAACAACAAGAATCTTATCTTAAAGATTCAACAGACTTTATAAACTTCATCGAGAGAACGAAACTGCCAAAGAACGCAGTCCTTGCGTCAATGGACGTAACTAGCTTATACACAAATATTCCTCAAGAGGAAGGGATCACTACTGTATGCAAAGCGTACGAAGACTTCTATCAAAATCATTTACCAATCCCTACTAAGTTCTTGAGGCAAATGCTCTGCCTGATACTTAAAGAGAACTCGTTCCAATTCAATGGGCGACATTATTTGCAAACCCACGGAACGGCAATGGGAACCAAAATGGCCGTGGCTTTCGCTAATGTTTTCATGGCAAAAATAGAAAAAGGCATTATCAGCAAGAGCAAAATTAAACCGCTAGTTTGGAAGAGATACATTGACGATGTCTTCTGTGTATGGCACACAACCGAAGACAATATAGAAAAATTTGTGCAAAGGGCAAACAACTACCACGATACAATCAAATTTACGGCTGAAATATCAGACTCAGAAATTACATTCTTAGACACAAAAGTGTACAAAGGCGAGAGATTCAAAAGAGAATCAACCCTTGATGTGCAAACACATTACAAACGGACAGAGACCTTTCAATACACGGATTTTTATTCGTGTCATCCACCAGGCGTTAAGAAAGGATTCATAAAAGGAGAAGCGCTACGCCTCCTAAGAACAAATTCGTCAGTCGTGACGTTTAATATTAACATGCAGAATTTCAAAACACGCCTAAAGAATAGAGGATACCCAAATAAATTTTCAGAAAAATTCCTATCTGAAGTTAACTTCACGGATAGGGAGAGGTCACTTGAAAACAAAGACAACAGCACACAAAAGAAAATATTGCCTTTTGTTACACAATACCACCCGGCTCTACCTAACCTCAAGAATATATTAATGGGGAAATGGCACCTTATTCAAAACCAACCGCACCTTAGAGAAGTATTCAAGGAGCCACCCATACTATCATATCGCAAAGGAAAGTCGTTAAAAGACATTTTAGTCAGAGCCAAACTTTGAAGGCACAGATTTTAGAATCACTTGCGAACGGCAGGAGTCGCGCAGGCCCGTCAACACTTTTTCACTAAAAGTAGTAACATGTATAACTATATCTGTAGTTTTAAAACTTGCCTGCATGGGACAACAGACTGAAGAAACTCAACAAACTTGCGAGCATCAGCTCTCGACGCATAGAAAAAGTCCACTCCATCTAAAGAACATCCATGTAATCAAGGTTACTAAAATACAGCATCAGCCCACTGATTCCTGGGAGTGATACTTCGGTCGTGTTCTAATGGGATCAACCATTTTAACCGCAACCGGTTTAGGTTGAAGCGGTTGAGGTTTCCCAATAGAACACTTTTGCAACCGTTTTCGGTTGAAACGGGGTAACTCCTGGGAATAGTCATTACCAGAATTCTCTGCGTTGACAAGTTGAGGGAAAGCAACATGGCAGGAGCCCACGGCCGACTTTAAATGGCCCATGTAAACGACAGCGGTCGCTGCCAATGCTTTTTCAACCGTTTCAACCTAGTTTGATGCCGGTTGAAAAAGTTGATCAACCGGACCAACCAAAAACAGTTTTTTCTGAATAGAACACTGAAAAACCCAACCAACCCAACCAACTGAAAACGGTTGATCCCAATAGAACACGACCTTACGGTAACAGATATTACTCAGTCTAACGCCAGACGATTTTACTCATCAACTGGGAAATCCTAGGGTGCCTGAAGTGCAAATGGGTTAATGCCCTTTCCCTCTTAAGAGTGATACTTGTACCTTATACTTCACCCTGTCAACCGCCAGGTGATTTTACTTGTCAATGAGGGCAGCTTTGGGGGTGAAGGATCAACAACAACATCTAGATCCACTCAAAAATGTCGCCATTAAAGTATCCATCACCTCGAAAAAGCCTTTCCACTCAACAATTCTCTGCATTTGTCTAACACTAATTCTGGTTTTCATGATTTGTTCAATCTGTATGGATCATTTGATGGACTGTATCAGTTTTTGTATATTGGATATGACTCGTCCAAGCTGATAAACATACCTGATTCTTGTTTAACTTTAACAGTGTTTTGATGTGCATTGTGCTTTAAAATCAGCTGCTCCAAATAGAAGAATGTCTTTTTGTGCGATGTCTACAGATAGAGGGGCACAAACAAAACAAAAACAATTCACCATAAGCATTAACAGACAAATTAATTTTACTTTCTTTCAGGTTAATAAGTGATTTTGTTTTCAAGTCAGTGACTTGACACAGTTGATTTCATATTATTACAGTAGTTGTTGCCTTTTATTGGTAAGCAAATTTGTATGCCTTAAAGAATGCCCAAGTGCCTACCGAAGGCAAATTGACTACACATAAACAGCTGTCATCAATCCAGTTTTCAGCCTTTTAAGCCAGAATTAGTGAGATACATGTACACTGTACATAATGATCATCGAAAACTGAGAAATTATCTGAAGGCAAGGTGCCAACGATCAAGCAGATGCATCATTTTCTAAATTTCAAATTTTTAGAACACCGTTGCTTAATGTTGTCAGGAATACAAATGTATCTTGTTCAAGT
>NC_090873.1:13705721-13776033 GCF_036669935.1 Montipora foliosa | reverse complement strand
CATGTAAAGATATACAAATTGAAATTGGGGAACAATGCTTACTAGCATAACGTGTCAAGGTGTGATTGGACGGCAAAAGCGCTAAACGATCGGGTAAGACTTTTTTAGGTGAACGCGCTACTTAACAGAAATTTCTTAGAATGTCTACAGGTTGATGTCATTTCGTTTCTGTGGTTAAGTGTCGACATTTCCGGCTTACAAATTATGAAATATTTTTCCCAAAGGCAAAGATTACATTTTTTGTTGGCATTAGAATACGACCTAGCTTGCTTTACTTTTTCCACTTAATCTGATAATTGATGTTCTGTTCTTTTAGACTCCAAATATACTTGCTGAGCTCGGTTACATTTTTGTACCGTTCGTGCCTGAAAGAACATGTATGGTTTCTGTAGCGCTCCTTGAATGTTGTATCACACAGACCGATGTATGTCTCTTTTGTCTGTGAGGTCACGACCTCTGCTTGGTAGACAATGTTCCGGGTGTTACAATTTCCCTCAAGTGGGCAGGAATTCTTGTCTCGGCAATTACAGTTGTCATCGATTTTTTCTGATTGATTTGATGATTTACTGATCTGGGCTTTGTTGTGGCTGGAGATGATGGTTTTTACGTTTCTCATACAGCTGTAGCTCATCTTAAGGGTGTTTCGGTTGAAGATTTTGTGTAGTGGATTGGATTTAGGAAAATGTTTATCAATTAGTTGGAGGAAGCATTTACCGACTTTTGTTTCCACATTTTGGCTGTATGGCGATCATGACTAAAACACCACACGAGTACATACGGGTAACATACGAGTAACATACGAGTAACATACGGAACATACGGACACATACGAGTAACATACGACTAACATACGAGTAACATACGGATACATACGACTAACATACGGATACATACGAGTAACATACGGATACATACGAGTAAAAAAATACGAACATATACGAGTAAAATTCATACCAGTAAAATTTTTATGCAAAGTAACGACAACTTAAGTAAAATATTACGCATTACTTCCCCGACTAAGGAAAGTTTCGTTACAAGAGCAAAGATATTTGATATTAAACTGGTGGCCTGGGGTCATGCCTGGTAATCTGATGTGCGCAAAAAATAGCCTGTCGCGCAGTGGATGGTCTTCACGCGTTCGATCTTTACCGTGCACTGAACAGATTGAAGAGCGTAATACTGATTTACAGATGACACATTTGAGAAAGGAACCGTGATGTAGATGTAACTAACAGTGGTAAGTGAAGTGTTTTTGCTACCGCAGATGATACCAAAAATCTGCTTTAGTTTTGTAACATGAACAACGTTTGTATATAGTTAACTAAAGAATTTAAGTGCGGACTCTAGGTGAAGATCGGCTTACAGCCCTGAAACCACGTGTGAAGTATTGTTTTCCGAGTGTGTCTACTATTTGAGGATCGCTTTATGACCAAAATAATATATGTAGTACTAAGTAGTTGTGTGCATTAAGCAGTTACGGTTTCAGTTACAGTATCACTGAGTTGTCTTAGTAATTTTTTATTTGGAATTCAGTTTGTATTTCAGGCTTTTGAAGACTTAATCCCACTGCGACATCCAAAATATATTGTCACCTTGTAGCGCAAGCTAAGGGTTTTGCACTCCATGTGAATTTATTTTACTGTGACTAAATTTAACGAAAGCCTGGGGGGGGGGGAGGGGGGTCGATCAACATCCCCCCTCAAACTGAACCAGGAACGTGTTTGCTGACGTGCAAAAATGCTTGCAAGGCTTATAATTAGAGCTTAGTTTATCAGAAAAACACTCGTATTACTCGTATGTATTGGTATGTATCCGTAAATTAGTCGTATGTATCCGTGTGTTAGTCGTATGTATCCGTATGTTACTCGTATGTTAGTCGTATGTGAGTCGTATGTATTGGTATGTATCCGTATGTTAGTCGTATGTGAGTCGTATGTATTCGTATGTATCCGTATGTTCCGTATGTTACTCGTATGTTACTCGTATGTTACCCGTATGTACTCGTGTGGTGTTTTAGTCATGATCCTGTATGGCGGGTTAAACCACGTGATGTTTCTTTGACGGTTCTTGCTCTTTCGTGATGCATCAGGAATTGGCGCTTTGTATGACAGGTTGTACTTGTAGCCACTTTTATTAAGCGCATCTTGGTACACACCTTTGGCCTTGTCAAAGCAATCTTTGTCGGATGAAATTTCTGAAAGGCGCTTGTTGATGGTAAACATTTTGGGGCTTGTTGATAAACATTTTCCTAAATCCAATCCACTACACAAAATCTTCAACCGAAACACCCTTAAGCTGAGCTACAGCTGTATGAGAAACGTAAAAACCATCATCTCCAGCCACAACAAAGCCCAGATCAGTAAATCATCAAATCAATCAGAAAAAATCGATGACAACTGTAATTGCCGAGACAAGAATTCCTGCCCACTTGAGGGAAATTGTAACACCCGGAACATTGTCTACCAAGCAGAGGTCGTGACCTCACAGACAAAAGAGACATACATCGGTCTGTGTGATACAACATTCAAGGAGCGCTACAGAAACCATACATGTTCTTTCAGGCACGAACGGTACAAAAATGTAACCGAGCTCAGCAAGTATATTTGGAGTCTAAAAGAACAGAACATCAATTATCAGATTAAGTGGAAAAAAGTAAAGCAAGCTAGGTCGTATTCTAATGCCAACAAAAAATGTAATCTTTGCCTTTGGGAAAAATATTTCATAATTTGTAAGCCGGAAATGTCGACACTTAACCACAGAAACGAAATGACATCAACCTGTAGACATTCTAAGAAATTTCTGTTAAGTAGCGCGTTCACCTAAAAAAGTCTTACCCGATCGTTTAGCGCTTTTGCCGTCCAATCACACCTTGACACGTTATGCTAGTAAGCATTGTTCCCCAATTTCAAATTTGTATATCTTTACATGTAACCGTTATTGTTGTCAGTTGCCTGATGATTGCTTCATTAGAAGCATGAAACTCCGAGTAGCAATTAAATGTTTTTGAACTAGTCCGACTCCAGAAATTCATCTTTATTCACAGCTCTGGTTTAACCATCGAGCACTTTTATAGCAGATGAAGTCTTCAGTTTTTCCACTGGCAGTCATATATATATATATATATATATATATATATATATATATATATATGTTGTGTAAAAAAACGGTCCGTGTAAAAAAGCTGCTTTTTTACATAAAAAAGCAGCTTTTTTACAATTATATATTTGTAAAAAAGCTGCTTTTTTACAGAAATATATTTTGTAAAAAAGCAGCTTTTTTATGTAAAAAAGCTGCCTTTTTACAATTATATAATTGTAAAAAAGCAGCTTTTTTACAAAAATATATTTTTGTAAAAAAGCTGCTTTTTTACGTAAAAATGCTGCCTCGTTACAATTATATAATTGTAAAAAAGCAGCCTTTTTGACAAAAATATAATTGTAAGAAAGCTGCTTTCTTATGTAAAAATGCTGCTTTTTTACAATTATATAAGTGTAAAAAAGCTGCTTTTTTACAAATATATAATTGTAAGAAAGCTGCTTTCTTGTATGAAAAATGCTGCACTTTTACAATTATATATTTGTAAGAAAAGCTGCTTTTGAACAGAAATATCTGTGTGTAGAAAAAAGCAAGTACAAAAGCCGTAAAAAATTAAGCAAACCGGCTTTTACAACGGTTACTGTTAATACATTACATCAAGAAGTGTAAACCATTCGTTGCTTTAGAGTGCCGAGCAGTGCATTCATAATTTATCTTTCTGAAAACCGATGGAGAAAGCTTAGAGCTCTTCCTACTGAAATACAGTGGTGATGTGATTTTATGTAGCCTATGTTAGCCATACACATAATCTTTATTGTCGACATCCCAATCAGTTTAATTTCAGCGTATAAATTCGAGACAATATTTGGTTTAGGTCACAGTTTGTGACCGCGTGCAAGAAAGTTATAATTCAGTTTTGTAAACACACAGTCCAAGCGCTATAACTTTCCAACGATTTATGCCAGTGCCCTGACTTTTTTGTTGGCTTGTGCTACCCGCATAAGTATTATTTATTAGTAAAAATCACGTTCCCAAGCCTTTCATAAGTGCCGAAAATCGAAAAAGTGTTTCCTTACATGTCACGTCTTGTAAAGGTGCAAGAAATTTACAATTCAGTTTTGTAAAAAAAAGGTCCGACCGCTATAACTTTCCAACGATTAATGCCAGTGTCCTGAATATTTTGTTGGCTTGTGCTAGCCGTATAAGTGTTATTTCTTGGCAGAAATCACTATCTCTAGCCTTTCATAACTGCCGCATAATGCAAAAAACCGTTTTCTTACATGTCACGCCTTGTAAAGGTGCAGGAAATTTACAATTCAGTTTTGTAAAAAAACGGCCCGACCGCTATAACTTTCCAACGCTTAATGTCAGTGTCCTGAATATTTTTGTTGTCTTGTGTTAGTCATATAAGTATTATTTTATGACAGAAGTCACTTTCCCAAGCCTTTCATAAGTGCCGAAATTGGAAAAACTGTTCCTTAAATGTCACGTCTTATAAAGGTGCAGGAAATTTACAATTCAGTTTTGTAAAAAAACGCTCTGACCGCTATAACTTTTCAACCAGTCATGCCAATGTCCTGAATATTTTGGTGTCTTTTGCTAGCCATATAACTATTATTTTATGATAGAAATCACTTTCCCGAGCCTTCCATAAGTGCTGCAATTCGAAAACCCGTTTTCTTACATGTCACGCCTTGTAAAGGTGCAGGAAATTTTCAATGAAGTTTTGTAAAAAAATGGTCCGACCGCTATAACTTTCCAAGGGTTTATGCCAGTGTCCTGAGTATTCTGTTGGCTTGTGCTAGCCGTATAAGTATTATTGATTGGTATAATCCCCCAAGGTGGGGGGGGGACCTCTTTCATACGTTTTACAGGTCTGTTCGACCTTAAAGGCTATGCGTTTTTGGCCCGTATTAGTTTTGACCATTTTGTTCTAAAATAGGGTATTGTTTGAATTGGGTATGTTTTTGTAGAAAAGGCCAATTCTTCATCGGTATGCAATAGCGTTGGAAAATTATAGCGGTCGGACCGTTTTTTTACAAAACTGAATTGTAAATTTCCTGCACCTTTACAAGGCGTGACATGTAAGAAAACGGTTTTTTGCCTTATGCGGCAATTATAAAAGGCTAGGGATAGCGATTTCTGCCAACGAAATAATCCCTATAAGGCTAGCACAAGGCAACAAAATATTCAGGACACTGGCATTAATCGTTGGAAAGTTATAGCGGTCGGACCGTTTTTTTACAAAACTGAATTGTCAATTTCCTGCACCTTTACAAGGCGTGACATGTAAGAAACATTTTGTCGAATTTCTGCACTTATGAAAGGCTTGGGAAAGTGATTTTTAGTAATAACTAATACTTATGCGGCTAGCACGAGAAAACAAACTAGTCAGGACACTGCCATAAATCGTTGGAAAGTTATAGTGGTCGGACCGTTTTTTTACAAAACTGAATTGTAAATTTCCTGCACCTTTACAAGGCGTGACATGTAAGAAACATTTTGTCGAATTTCTGCACTTATGAAAGGCTTGGGAAAGTGATTTCTATCATAAAGTAATACTGATATGGCTAGCACAAGCCAACAAAATATTGAGAATACTGGCATAAATCGTTGGAAAGTTATAGCGGTCGGACCGTTTTTTTACAAAACTGAATTGTAAATATCCTGCACCTTTACAAGGCGTGACATGTAAGAAAAGGGTTATTTCCTTATGCGGCACTTATGAAAGGCTAGGGATAGCGATTTCTGCCAACAAATAATCCTTATACGGCTAGCACACGGCAACAAAATGTTCAGGACACTGGCATTAATCGTTGGAAAGTTATAGCGGTCAGACCGTTTTTTTACAAAACTGAATTGTCAATTTCCTGCACCTTTACAAGGCGTGACATGTAAGAAACATTTTGTCGAATTTCTGCACTTATGAAAGGCTTGGGAAAGTGATTTTTAGTAAGAACTAATACTTATGCGGCTAGCACGAGAAAACAAACTAGTCAGGACACTGCCATAAATCGTTGGAAAGTTATGGTGATCGGACCGTTTTTTTACAAATATATAATTGTAAAAAAGCTGCATTTTTACAAAATATATATTTGTAAAAAAACGGCTTTTTTACGGTACCGGTTTTTTACGCTACATATATATATATATATATATATATACGTAGACTTGAACTAGGTCAAAAACATTTATTTGCTACTCCGAGTTTCATGCTTCTCACGAAGCAATCATCAGGCAACTGCCAAAAAGAAGGAATACATGGTGTTTTACAGTGATTTTGAAAATAACGGTAGCAATTCACTATAGGCTGGGGTGCATAGCAACGGTTAAACAATACAAACTGTTTCCAGTGAGCTGCTAAAAATAAGCCTTAAATAATTACGCTGTTGAGAAGGAATTTCTTTGCATGTCTGCAACTTGTTACAAGCTCATTTCTGTTGTTAAGGGTCGCCAAATCTGGTCTACAAATTATATAGTATTTCTCCCACAGACATAAATTACACTTCTTCGTTACATTTGAATAGGATCTCGCATTCCTAACAATCCGCCATTTTATGTGATAGTCGACTTTCTTGTCTTTCAAACCCCATACATATTTACTAAGTTCAGTGGAATTTCTGTAGCGTTCATTTCTAAAGGAACATGTGTGGTTTCTATAACGTGATTTGAATGATGTGTCGCAAAGACCGATGTAAGTTTGCTTTGACTGAGATGTTGTGACCTCTGCTTGATAGATGGTATTCCGCACGTTGCACTTTCCGTCTAGAGGGCAGGATCTTTTGTCACGGCAGTTGCAAGTGTTGATAGTTCATTTATCTTTGGGGGTGAGTTTCTTGACTTAAATCCATAGGTTTCCTTGGTTGATGTTTCAGATTGCCCGGATAGGAAGTAGTGTGCTTTCCAACGTAATCGCCGCAGAAAATGTTCAGTTTTTTCGATTAGTCGTTTCATGTATTCATTTCTTGGTGGCAGTGGAATGTTCTTGGTAGAGTAATTCAAGTTGATCTTTTCCATAGTAGTGGACGATGAAACAATTACAGTGCTCAAAGGAAACCTATGGATTTAAGTCAAGAAACTCACCCCCAAAGATAAATGAACTGATTCCTTTCGAAGAAGGTATGCTGAAACTAATTCATAACATTGAATTTTATGACAACGCCTCCAAATGCAATTTCCAGAGAACATTATACACCGACATCGAAACAAAAATCAAGAAACCAAATAATCTACTTATTCCTGCTGACAAGACTACAAATTATTATTCAATGAACACTGCAACCTATGAGAAGCTGATTACCGAGAATGTAACGAAAACATACAAAAAGTCATGCCCCAAAGTTATAGACAAACTAAACTCCCAATCCGCCAGAGTAGCTAAAAAACTTGGATTAGACAACCGTATCGAAAAACTTGCAGAGAAAGAAGCTTTCATAACCTTGAAAGATCACAAACCTGAATTTCACGACCATCCAACATGCCGCCTTATCAACCCCTCCAAATCCGAGATTGGTATAATTAGTAAGCGCATTTTAGACGAGATCAACACCACCATAATCCACAAGACACAAATCAATCAGTGGAAAAATACGACCAGCGTACTGAACTGGTTCAACGCCCTACAGCACAAAGAAAACCTCTCATTCATATGCTTTGATGTATGTGATTTCTACCCCTCTATCACGGAAAAACTGCTTGCCAAAGCACTCGACTTCGCCAATAACTACAGACCCATCAGTGCCGACGAGAGAGAAATCATTTTCCTCTCCAAGCAATCTCTACTGTTTTCCAATGACTGCCCTTGGGAGAAAAAATCCTCTGCCAGCCGATTCGACATAACAATGGGATCTTTCGATGGCGCTGAAACATGCGAACTAGTGGGTTGTTATTTATTGTCCTGTCTAACCAAAACGTATGGCAACAGCATCGGCCTGTATAGAGACGACGGTTTGGCAGCTTTTAACTCAAACCCTCAACAGATCGAAAGAATCAAGAAGGGCTTCTGCCAAATTTTCCGTGAAAACGACTTAAAGATCACAGTCGAAGCAAACATCACTAAAGTAAATTTCTTAGACGTCACCCTTGACCTCCAATCTGGAAAGCATTATCCCTACACAAAAGAAGGAAACATCCCACTCTACGTTCACAAGAAATCCAATCACCCCCCATCCATCCTAAAGAACATACCGGAATCCATAAACAAGCGCCTCTCCGAAATTTCTTCCGACAAAGAATCATTTGATAAAGCGAAAAAAACCTACCAAGATGCACTCAACAAGAGCGGCTACATAGATAATTAAACTACAGAAAAACAACTCCAGAAACCAAACACCGCAAGAATAGGCCTAGAAACATCACCTGGTTCAATCCTCCGTACAGCCAAAACGTCAAAACAAAAGTTGGAAAGTGTTTCCTCACCCTAATCGGCAAGCACTTCCCAAAATCACACCCTTTGCACAGAATTTTCAACCGGAACACTCTCAAAATTAGTTATAGCTGCATGAGCAATGTAAAAACAATTATCTCCAACCAAAATAAAGCCGTCATTAACAAGTCATCAAATCCACCCGCTCAAACTATCAACACTTGCAACTGCCGTGACAAAAGATCCTGCCCTCTAGACGGAAAGTGCAACGTGCGGAATACCATCTATCAAGCAGAGGTCACAACATCTCAGTCAAAGCAAACTTACATCGGTCTTTGCGACACATCATTCAAATCACGTTATAGAAACCACACATGTTCCTTTAGAAATGAACGCTACAGAAATTCCACTGAACTTAGTAAATATGTATGGGGTTTGAAAGACAAGAAAGTCGACTATCACATAAAATGGCGGATTGTTAGGAATGCGAGATCCTATTCAAATGTAACGAAGAAGTGTAATTTATGTCTGTGGGAGAAATACTATATAATTTGTAGACCAGATTTGGCGACCCTTAACAACAGAAATGAGCTTGTAACAAGTTGCAGACATGCAAAGAAATTCCTTCTCAACAGCGTAATTATTTAAGGCTTATTTTTAGCAGCTCACTGGAAACAGTTTGTATTGTTTAACCGTTGCTATGCACCCCAGCCTATAGTGAATTGCTACCGTTATTTTCAAAATCACTGTAAAACACCATGTATTCCTTCTTTTTGGCAGTTGCCTGATGATTGCTTCGTGAGAAGCATGAAACTCGGAGTAGCAAATAAATGTTTTTGACCTAGTTCAAGTCTACGTATATATGTATATATATATATATATATATATATATATATATATATATATATATTTATATATATATATATATATATATATAAGTGGAAAAAGAGCCTGCCATTCCTGATACGATTTTGGCAATTTGTGAGAAGTTTGCTTGTGTTAACGCCAATTTGTCTGATTTAGGTGCTGCTGCTATTTGTGTTACAGCTTATGCTGGTTTTTCGCTTTGACGAGCCATACCTTAAAGGAAATAGGCCCACTCAAAGGACAGAGAAAAACTCTGACCAGGGTGGGATGCCCGTCAGTTGAAAGTGGGCCCTTAAGAAGCACCGTTATTTCTTATTCACGAGCGCGGGAGGTACTTCTGGGTGCCTTTTTTTTCCCAACTGGGGCCCCCGGCTAAATTGTTTGGCCTCCACAGTCTTAGGTCTGGTGGCACCACTGCTGAAGCAAACGCCGTCTTTTCTGATAGGTTGTTCAAGCGTCCTGGCCGGTGGCGTTCAGACAAAGCCAAGGACGGCTATGTGAAGGACAATTTCGATGCTTTACTATCAGTTTCCAAACATTCAGAGCGTTAGGGCCTTGCTAGAATCCATTCATATTACAATTGTTATTACGGTTAGCAAGTTTTTATGAGCATTACATTTGTAGCGTTGGCAAATTGCGGATCATTGAATCCTAGTAATCCTGAACCCGAACCCTAGAAGTATCCTTGTTTGACTCCAGGATATTTTTTTTCTTTTTGCGGTAAGTGTTGGACTTATCATTGAACAACCTTCACATTACATGAGATTTCTCTTTCTTTTTTTCATCAAATGGAATTATAGCTGACGATAAACGAGATGCCTAACCCTGATCCATGTCTGCACCTCATGATATTTAGTATGGAAGTGATTTGTTCTCGTTTCACTGCAGAGTAATAATAGAACAAAGGTATTTTCTCACGTTATGGAATGTACGCTCTTGTAGATCGGGTGTTTCGGTATTCACACCGAGGAGGCAGTGTGGTCCAGTGGTTAAGGCGTTGGGTTTGCATGCCGCTGCTCCGGGTTCAAATCCCGTTCTAACCTCTGCCTTGGATTTGTTTCCGGTTGTCCCGGATTCAACTCCACAACACTTTGTAAATACCCACCAGTTGGGGTGCTTAATAATGTTTCTGTTAAGTTTGAATTGTTACTTTCACCTTGTCAACAGTAGAGTGCCGGTAAACTAGCTTGATAGCTAAGTGCACTTCCACTATAAACAAAGCATTTACATTTTTTTACATTTTTAGGTGTGCATAGTCTGGTAGTACGCATGTCTATTTGTAGTCAGGTATATATAGACGTTTCTCGCAGTTTAAAGTCACTTGACGGCATCTCTCGCTAACTCTCTGTAAAATATCCTTTGTAATATTCGTGCTTGTACGCCAACGAAATGTAATCAGTGCCGACTACTAAGGGTGTCAGGATGATGTTTGCTCATTCGAGAAGTACTGATATATGCAATATAATTAACGTTTGTTGCAAGTTTTTTTAAGTTCAGCGATATTTTTTGTCTGCAGAAATTAATGTTCAGAATACTTTTCATTGTACATTTGGTATTTGTAAGTATATGTAAATGCGGCTTTTGCATCGTTTATGGTGGATGTGCATTTCGCTATTAAGCTAGTTTACAGGCACTCTACTTTTAACAATGTGAAAGAAACCATGGTAGGAGCAAGGATGGCACAGTTGGTTAGTGCGCAGCCTTAGTGCAAGAGGTCCTGATTCCCGGATCTCGCATCCTTGTTTCGACTTCTTTCCTTTCCGTGTAGCTAAGTAGCTTTAAATACCCGTAAAACGGAGCACTGATGGAGAGGGGGGAGTAAAATGAGCGCACCGTCGACCTCAGGTTTGTCAGTTGAATTACTGTTACGAGTTATCGACGTTAAATATGGTTGCTTTACTTTTACTTTTAAACAATTCAAACTTAACAGAAATATTATTAAGAACCCCAAGTGGATGAGGCAACCAGTTGGCTATTTGCAAAGCGTGGTAGAGTTGCAATTGAATCCGGGATAACCGGAAACAAATTCAAACCAGAGGTCACAACGGGATTTGAACCCTGGGAAATCGCATGCAAACCCAACGCCCTAACCACTGGACCACGCTGCCTCCTTAAATCTACAGTATAGCTTTGCAGTCTCCGATGTACGGCTATATATTCTGTAATTTTACTGCCCTTGTATTAACGCATCATGATAACTGGCAATAAACGAGATGCCTGTTCCTCATCCTTGTCTGCGTCTGATGATATTTAGTATGAAAATGATTTGTTCTCGTTTCACTTCAGAGTGATTAGAGAACAACTGAATGCACAGAGGGGTGGACACCAGTAACGGTTATCAGTCCTATATGTGGACAGCAGGAACTACTGTTATTAGCATTGGACATCTAGATGAAAGACACTATGTATCAGCAGTTCCGTTAGGTTATTATAATGACAGAATTTCAGGTTATAATATCAGCAGTGTTACCAATGTCAACAATACTAATTTATTATTCGGAGGTAATATTCGGTGAATTAACCATGGCCAAAACTTATGTGTGTATCAGCATTAATTTCTCCAAAGCAGAGGCAAAAAGAGCTTATATGACAGACTCTGTCAGGCGAAAGAGACAAAATAAGGAATTCAGGGGAAAGGAAAACAATGCGAAACGCCAGAAAAGATCTAAAAATATTGATAGGGAATATGATTTCATAAGGGTAAAGCTTCCAATACAGAACATGTCAGAGAACTATAAACAGAAAAGCACAGAACAATTTAAGGAAAGCTGTGCAGAGCTCAAACCTAAACCAAACTGAAATTCTTCAAGAATTTTGGTTTTATCGACGGAGTTGATAATGTAATTTGGCCACCGTACTGAGAGATTCTAAAAGCTGACGTTTCTAGTGTTAGCCCTTCGTCAGAGCGAGTATACTACTTCCCCACCGACGCAGCACCACAGTTTCTTTGGAAACTACCCCCTTCATTCATTTGAAATTCTTCAAGGTCAAGATTCTGTTAGACATTTCATGTCAAAAGTGATTCCGTCTTTTCATGATAAGATAACACATGGCCCTGCATATATATGCACTTGCTGTGATCAGTTATGGTACAGATGCAAACAAGATGCAGTTCCCTAAAAGAACAGTGTCTAAATTTAACTCTTTTGAAAGAACGCTTAATTTCAGCTAATTACCGATAAATTACATAAACGCATTCCGTTTATGTAAATATGTGAACTTCCTATGGGTGGTCAATTATCTATCCATGGTAACGTTGTTAAAGTGCCAGCATATGCGAGGTCAACCGTAATTACTTAATGCCAAGGCCCATTAATGAATCACAAAGCATACCAATTAAACTGAAACAACGCTTAAGTTACAGGCATCATTTAAGTATGAAAATGTCCGACCAGCCAAAGTGTTAGAAGCAGCAAACTACCTTGTGCATACTAGTGAGGGACAATTGGCCAGAAAATGTGGTCACTGCTCTTTCAGATCCAACTGCTGTAGGCATAAGTAACATTAATGAATGGGAAGAATTCTATAATGTTCAAACCACAAGTACCAGCGTTTCTGATATACATTCAAATAAAATTAATGCTGAAAACATTCAAAGTGCTCTAGTATCTGTTGATAGACATATTGATGAGATTTTAACAAACTCTAAATAAGAACAAAGACAACAGTGATGATGAGTGGTGCGAAGTAGAAGAACGATAGTCTGGTGTCACAGATACTTTACTGCAACAACCAGATATCACTGAAAATTGTGCGAAGGTATTAAGCTGTTATATCACACTGACTAGTGCATAAAGGAAACTTCAGCCTGCCAATTTCAAACAATTGCGGTAGCTTTCATATCCACAAGTAACTACAGTGGTACTTTGATTAATCTACAAGAGACAATATTTATCAGCGAAATCAAAGTTCCAAATATTTTTGCACTTGAAGTGAAAACGTTTTGCCACCTGTTTTGCATATCTTTTGTCTCCTCTTTGGTGGAACGTTGTAAAGTCTTACAACTTCATAGCCCCCTAAGATGCAGTAAATTGTTGCGCACTCTAACCTTGGCATTTCAGTTCCATCCCCATGCTACCACTATGATGTTTATTATTTTTGGCATGATTATTCATGTATAGTAATTTAGGACAGTGAAAACCCAAAGCCACGAAGATAATTTTAATGCCACATAAAAATATAAACTCTTCGGTGTTTTTTTTCAATTAGGAAGAACTATCCCATGAAAATGTGACTCTCGGTTAGGGATCTGGAGATGAGATGTGGGTAGGCCATGTTTACTAGGCGACGATAATATTTCCAATTTCGTCCTCTTTGGAAGTTCCAAGTCAAAACTGAGTGGAGAAGAGCTTTATTTATTGTTTCTCTCTGTTTCTTGGTCGTAAGCGAAAAATGCGTAAGTATTTGACATGTTTCTCAGTGCCTGGAAAAAATCAGTTCTACTTGAGTCCCCCTTCCGCTGGGAAATTTTTAGCTCTCGTCTCCTCCTCCCTGGGGAATTTCCAGTGACCTTCCGTGGGTGAGGGGGGTAAGGATATTTTCCGAGACCAGACCCTTTAATCTTTCATCGAGTTAAATAAACGATACGTATGTACGCACGTACGTACGTATTATATGTACGTATGAATGTATTGAAATGATGGCAATTACGGGAATACCTCTCTTAGGTAGAGATGAATAGTGATTTCCTAGTCACCTCTAAGCTAGTCTTTCAGAAAGTGCGAAAAGTGCCATTTATTCGTGGGTAAATACAAATAAAACTTCACACAAGTTTACCGGTGGTGACTAATTTACATGTAACTATTGTCTTTGCGAACTTAAAAATTTAAGCACTATCAAACGGAAAGTAACACCATGCAGCGATTCCGAAAGAACAAATAAATGTTTGCATTTTTTTTCAGTTGATCGAGCTTACTGATGCTGGCTACAAATACAAAGTTAATTAAATATACCCAATTAGCAGTTGTTTGTCTTGTGGTTATACGTTAAACAACATATAGCAGCATAAATGCTTAGCATTCCTCGCTCTACGTGGATGTTTCTTTTTCAAATTGTGCTTGCAGTTTCCCATCTAGTACAAATATGAAACTTACAGATAAGTAGTATTTACTGGCAAGGGTCCTGGAATTGACGTCAATTCCAGCCATGAACATCCAACAGTTTCCAGTCCCTCAGAGCAACTACAGGGCTTTGGACATTCTGATGACGGAGGACAAAAAGATGAAAATGGCACATTTTTTCTTAAAGGGAAGACACAATTTAAGTTCTCGTGCAAACTCTCAAGGAAAAGATCAAACACTGATTTTTTTGGTAGAATAGCATATATTAATTTGTTGAACAACAATACTAATAATGAACGAAATAAAAAATTGTATTTTGAAGTGAGAGGTTATACACGAAATGAGAAGTGATCCTGGCACTTATCTGGATAATTCAACGCATGATCAGCAAACATAATAGGGCGTATGATTTTGAAAAGCATCTTCTAACGTAGTAGACGGCGGTTGCGGCAAAATGAGTTTCCATCCAGGGCAGATGTTTTTTTTACGTCTCGCTCAGCAGCCCAGCTCATACAAAAGCCTTCTCCTGACTGGGAAGAAGAGTGTTACTTAAAATAACAATTTTTTTGTTTGAGTACCTTCGCCAAATGTGTGATTGTTTCCTTTCCATACAAACAGGAACAGCAAGAAAAACCCTTGTTTGCCAAACACAAGCACTTGCATGTCTGTGGCAGTGCTTGATCTTTTGCATATAATTCCTGTCTCCTGTACATAAATATTACAAAAATGGTGTTTTCAATGTCTAAATGGTCCTCTTTAGGTAATTACTACTTTTGTTTCAAGATGCATGAAAGTGTATTTTAAGCCATTTTATTCATTTTCAAGAATGTTTTATGCTGAAACAGTTATGACTAAGATGGATACTCCAAAATAAAGTGAGACACTTTATGACAACTACGTAACACAACTTAAAACTTCAGGGCCAAACAAGGAGACAAAAACCGGTCATTCCATGCACCCCACGTAGTATCGTTTCTAGTGTTAAGCACTAATCTGCACTATTTAAGCCTTAGCACTTATTGGAGAATGGTTGGCTTTCATAAATTGTTCTGGTTACACATATTTTTTGAACTTAATAAAACTTAAGTTAGATCGTTTGGCACTTTATATACACAAATTTAAACCTAAGTGTTTCACGTTATTTTGGAGTATCTATTCTAGTCAAAACCACGCTGAAACTGGCTCGGTCATTGCTTTTTTCTGAAAATGAGACAAACTGGAAACTTGCTTAAACATTAGGGTTGTTTATATCATCTTACAGATGGTATTAACGATAAACATATGGTACAAACGAATTCAGCAGGTATATCGTAAAAAATGTACTGAGAATACTATTTAATGTTGTAAGATACTTATGTTGAGAATATAATAAATTACAGACCGATTTGAACAATTTTCTGAAAATTTTATCCCCAATACATTTTTGTAAGAGACTGCCATGAGAGCATTGGATCAGCTGGTTATACTTCGCCTGTTGAGGTTATCCTCGTTTACTTGTGTATAATATTGCTTTTGTTGTCATCGTCATTATTATTATTATTATTATTATTATTATTATTATTGGTCTCAAAAAAGAAGTATAAGCGTTCTCTGGTAAAAAGATTTTAAAAAGACTATGAGCTTTCGACAGACTGAACTGCTGTCTCTAATTTTAACATTTTTTCTACCACTTGCTTTTATCTTTTAATTTATGCGAATTTCTCGTTATATTTAAAATTCTTTCGTTTTTATTCTTTACTCGTTTTTATCCGTTGAAGACAGCAGTTCAGTCTGTCGAAAGCTCATAGTCTTTTTAAAAATCTTTTTACAAGAGAACGATTATACTTATTTCAATCCTGCTAACGGATCTTCAATACTTTTACGTGAATCGTCTCGTCAGGGTTCATTTCTGCGTGGAACATCATCATTTTTTAAAATCGAAAACGTAAGCTAAATTGCAAAGGACAGCAATTCTAGCAACCATGACAAGAACTCTGAATAATCTTTTAGTATTTTAGAGAAAATGTTTGATATGGCGAAGTAACTAATTAACTCACCGCAACCAGAACTGACAACCGAACATGTTACTTCCAATATCTTATCTTAAAACGGCCTAAACGAGAGACCGACAAAACTAAACTCATTTAATATATTAAGAGTATGTATGATTAGATAAGAAGTAAGCAGTTACCTACCCGAAATAAAAGGTTTGATTTGATGAAATAAGCGCAGTTTTAGCTCACCAGATAAAGCCAAATGAAAAAGCTGGCACCATCTTTTTTTCTTTTTTCTCAATATACATTCAATAAGTTCCGATATAACGCGCGCTGTCATTGGTTTAAACAGCATGCATTATGAGGCTAACGCCACAAGTAGGATTTGGAAAATCTTCCGAAAATTTAGCCGAATGCGAGAAGACATTAAGCAATTCTTTACTTCAAAACATATGTAGAAGCCTCGCCTGTGATCTGTTCATTTGTAAAGAAATAGAGTACACATTCGACTACGGCTCGTGATTCCTTTACACTTCTTCCGTGCTCTGTCCGCTCCCTGCGCGCTTTACAACGAAAAGATCACAGGCGCGGCTTTTTTATTTGTTAATTATAAATGATTGACTATTTAGTTGCCGAACACAAAAATATACAGATAACGAGAGAGATCTTGGTTCAAGTTTGGAATCGGATTTCTAGTTGGAGTGAAGTTAAATTTCGTGTTACGTTTCGGAGAAAGAAAGCCTTCACTGAGGGTGAGGATCGCGTTGCATTCTTCTTTCCTCGTATTCCAAATCCGAGAATAGTAGAGCCCTTTTTCGCGGTGCTATTCTAAGATACTTTCCAGGCTCTCCGATTGCACGATTGACGCGCACTATTCTCCGATTTTACCACTTCACGTAGCAAAACGGCCTTATCTCTGTCTCTCGCAAAAATTCTCCCAATGTACGATTTTTCCAATTCTCTGATTTTAACTGTGCATCTAGCGAAAAGTCTCCGATTCTTCAATTCTTCCGATTCATATTACGATTATTCTGTGTAACACAGCATGCGTTTTGCTGCGTGAAGTGGTAAAATCAGAGAATAGTGGGTTTAAATCGTGTGATCGGAGAGCAAAGGGAACTTATCCGATTTTCGTGTATTCCCGTCTTCTTGGGGGAAAATCGGATACATCATAAAATCGACCTGATGAAGTCCAATGGTTTCGGACGAAACGTCGTCAAGTTTAACATTTGTCTGGTACAAGATTTAATCCTTTTTCTTTTTTTTTTTTTTCAACGAAGCATTATTGTTGAGATTTGTAGTCTATTCTCGTTGTAAGAATGGCTTCCCGTTTTATTGAAGTCGAGGAAGAGTTTATTGAACAACTGAGGCACAGCAGTGACAAGAAAAGTACGAATACGAAAAGAAGTACAGAATAGTGGAATAGTTCTTCTTGAAGGATTCCAAACTTCTCAATGGCTCTAGCACTGTTCTTTGAATCTATTTGCTGTCTGCATTCTGCGAGCATCGTCCTCACCGAATCCTCCACATGTACAAGTCTCCCTTCTGCTTGCTCTCTTCTGCTACACCATGTCAAGAAAGCTTTCCACATTTGTCGAAAGAAAGCTTCAAAACACAGTTTGTGAGCCCTTACTCCGCGGTTGTAAGATCGACCAGCCAACAGTGCAGATGTGGTCCCGGCGGCATACACTCCAGATTCTATTAACAGATCATCCAGACCAGAACCTTGATACTTCTTTCCAATGATGGAAAGAAAGTTCAGCGCAATGTGGAAACCACCAAGACGAAGAATGGTGTCGGAAAACTCGTCGGGAAACTTAAGCTGTATCTGTTTCGCCTTAACATAGATAGCTAAGTCGAACGTAATCACTGACTCCAACTGTCCAACACTCAAGCTAATCTGCTGTGCATGCTTCATAACGGTATACACTGTGCTGAATTCAGTAAATGAAGCATCGAGTAACGGACAATAGCCAATGTTGGTAACACGTGGGATATCAGGAAATAACAATGCGTTAAATCCACTCCAGCTCGGAACAAGCTGGCGCGTCGCTCCCGCTACAACTGTTGTATCAAGTACGCGAGAGGGATCAATGCGAAGTAGGGCCCAAATATTATCCCTATCAGTTGCGTTGGACAACTCGTTACTTATACTGGAAAACCACTCCGTTTGAATGGTCCCTTTGTATTCAGTAAGTAGAGGTCTTCTGCCGTGCATGTAGCATTCGCGGATGTCGTACAGGGTATTAGCGGCCTCTAGGGATCTTCTGCGCATTGTGTGATCAGCTCGTGCCGTGGGTGGGAGTCCTGGGCCAAATTGCTTTCGCTGATAAACAATCATGGTTGTTGCGTGTGTGGTGTTTTTCCCATCCAATGTTTCCTCCTTTAAGTCATTGTTATCAGCCGCAAACTGAATAAACGGACCTGGCGAAATATTAGATGGCACGACTGTTCCAAATTGCTCTGCCATGGCAGTCACTTCCATTGCCAGACTGGTATCAACTTCTTGTACTTCACTGTGGGACGAGCAATGTCCCATGCGATTTAGCAGGTAATCAACACCTTTGAGGCCGTGAGGTGGTTTACAGCCATGGCCAGACCTATTTGCTTGGGAAGTTTCACTCTAGCGTTTGAAGCTGAGTGGGTAATGTCTTGCGAGTTAGTTAACACTTTGCGCTCATCTTCAATTCTTTTACACACAGTTGAAATCTCAGGCTCTTTTATTTTGGTCTCCAAGGTTATTTCCTTGACATCAAGTGGACGCAATTTGATTCCATTGCTTTTCCTGATCTCCTCTCTTATGCGGCCTGCAACACTCCTTATCTGCTGGTAGTCAGCTGATTCGTAATTCCCAGAATTAGAGGCTGTAGTCTTCATCTTGCTCGCTGCTGCTTCGTTTATAAGATCATGAATAGACAAAGCACTAGAGTAGACAATTTCTGATTTGCACTTGTTGGCTTGTTGGAAAAATTCAATGTCACACCCGAAGTATCTCTTCAAGCGTTCTTTCAAGCGATGCTTAGTGTAGCTTGCACCATCAACTCCTCGTTCTTTCAAAATATCTTGATACTTTAGCAAAAGACTTGACATGTCGTATGCTTTATCTTCTTCAAGGATGCAGTGACCAATACTTTGTGCAAGCTCTTTGAAAGCGGCTTCATGCACAGACACGCCATCATCAAACCCTTGATGCTTTAAGTTGGATTTGCTCACGTAAGAGGAAAGACAATCTTTCTGATATTTGGCTTCGGCGGCAATTAAATCGTTATTTACACTAAGGAGACAATGCAACATTCGCTCATCGCCTTTTACCTCGGCGGCTTTCCTGATTCTTTCACTGGCTTCAAAAGTGCAGACACATTGTACATCGCTGCTACTTTTTTGTGTGTCTTATTACGACAAAACAAACATTTTGACCAGTCAGTGGGGTTAACACTTGAACGGGATGTTCTTGATTGAACTTCCTTTCCTTTGCTGCCTGAGACCTCTTCATCAGTATGATGTTGAGCTGCAGTAGCGTAGCGGATATTCTGCTCGCTTGTGTAGCTAGAGTAATAAGGCGAGTGCCAGTATACATCTCGTTTGGCAAGATCATCTACCTCTCCTGAAAGCCTACTATAAACTTCATCCCTACGGCGCTTTGCAGCACTAATGAAAGTTTCGATAGCCTTGCCTTTTCTGAGATTCTCACCATGAATGTCCTGACAGATAATACATTTCTGTGATGGTGATGTCTCTTCTATCCTTTTTCGTTTTATTCCCGGCAGGAAATCCCCGTTATCCTCCCTTTGACTAGCCATATGAGCTAACATGATAAGCAAAAATTAAACACGTATTTGCAAGGGTTTACTTCATTTGCTTTTTTAGCACTCGAACTATGCTCATTCCAACAACAAATGACTCGAACTCCTACCGGTCTTATATTTCTCAGAGATTGGTCACATCCTACACTGTTAACAACGCAATGAGAATGTCTTTTGTCCTTTCTAACAAGTTTAAGCAACCAAAGAACCGTAGAATACTCTGAATACTAGACTAAAAGAACTACACGGTGCAATTTTTCTTAAAAATTACCATCGCTATAATATCTTGCTAATTAGCAAAAAGCATTCCACGGTATTCATACTTATTACCTTAACGATATGTTTCAAAATGCTTTAAACCATAACATACTCCAGTTATAATAATAATGAAGTCTGGTTTTGTCAAAAAAAGTGACGAGAAAAATATCATTTCGGTACAAAAAATGGAAAATTATTAGAATACTGCCGGCAAAATTAACTTATAAGTGGCTTTACAAAGATAGAAATCGCTTGTTTGAGATACAAAAGAAGAAATATATGAATAAACTTTCCAGATACTTACAGACCACATCAAGGCATGGGCGCGGCCATATTGGATTTCGTCAGCCTCGATTTCATCACAATACATGGAATCGAGGCTCTTAAGTATGGTTTTATCAAAAGAGAATATTTCTTGCGGTTTAAAAGCCAATTTTAAAATTGTCGTTGAGGATAAGCACATTTTTTTTCTTTAAAATGAAAAAAATACACTATTTAACCGCGTTTATTGAAAAGGAGAAATGGCAGCAAAAACAAAGTGAAATACGTACATTGAAATTTTGGCTCACCAGAAACGGTTTGTTTGCCAGTTTTTTCCCTGTTTCAAGGCACAATTCAAAAGCCTGGGTTAATACCAGACAATTTCTAGGGTTCTGTCTGATGCATTCAATCTTGCAGCATTAATTAAGTCTTTACAGTCTTTAATTACTTAATTACTTACTTACTTACCTACAATTGACCGGGATGCCTGTGGTGTCTTGCGGAACCCAAAATCTAAGCAGGAAACGTAGTAAGGAGAAATGAAGTTTTTTCTTGCCCAAAAGATACATTAAGGTGCAGGTGAATTTGAATTTAATGACCTTAACACTCAGTAAAGTGTGCCGTTCCAAGAAAAAAGTAAAGAGAACTGTCTACCAGTAATACAACGCCTGTTTTATTTGTCTTGTGTCATGTCACGTGACCTAAGTTATCACCACAGCGGTATTTCTTGTATCCTCAGATAACGTTAACACAAACTTTAGAGTCATGCCGGGACACTTTTAGTAAAAAAATCGTCAGAAAATGCCCATCAGCTTGTTAACCTCGCTTTCATGTGAGATTTACAGTGACGTCAGAAAACACCCCCTTAACTCAAAACCTATACCACAAATCGACCCTACGAACTACCTGGCGTTATTCAGGAGGTGTTGTTCTATCAAAATCCGTTATCAGACCTTTTCTGTGGTGATGGGAGAGCGAAACCCCTTTTTTCCGGTCTCAGCTCCTGGACTACAATAATTGGTGTTTCACATGGTAAAAACACTTCCGTGTCGTGAAACAGTGTTATTGGGTTAATCCTTTGAATAAGATGGGCTCTTGAAATGAGCTTGGAAAGAAGTCGGTGTTTCGATTGACCAATCAGTTATTTGAAACATTTCGTGTAATTGTAAATACAGTAATCACAATCGTAAGAGAGGCTTGGTTACTTAACAATAGATTGCAGGTTTTGTTCAAAAATACCGCTTGATTAGGTGCACTGTACACACAATGGAGGCTTTCTTGTCTTGCATGGACGAAATCGCCTTAGATGGCTTAGACGGTAAGTAATAACTAGGAAACCGAACTTTTTTTTTCATGCAAGCGCTGACACGCTGGCTATTTGAAACATCACCCCTAGCTTGAAACGCAAAACTTCGTCAAGTCAGGCCTCACTTACTTGATGCTTAGTAGTAAAGGCCTGCCTACAGAGAGGACAAGGAAAAATCACGGTTTGATTTTCTGCCGTTGCACTGGTGACTGCAAATCTGCAGTTTCTGAAAAGGTAGTCAGGATTTACACTAGACCTGACGAGTCGCGTACGTTGTTACATGTAAGCTTACAGCTGTACGTCCATCACATAATGCAATTAAGAGCTGTAGTATAAATGATTTGCAACCAATCCCTGATGACAAGTGGGTAATGTACAATTTCTGGTGGACGAAGAAAAGGAGCCAATACAATTTGTTTTCGTCCACCAAGGCCAACATGGCGGCGATGACATAAGGTCAGAAAATCACCTATATTATGGATATGCATCCTGTTACTGCACTGTGTAAATCAGTATTTTTAAAGCTTGAATTGTTTCTTATTGCTCTTGCACCCTAAAATATCATCGTTATTGGCTTTGCTTTTGTGGAATCCTTGAAAAAACCGTTGATTTATTGTGCATTACCAGTCAAAGTAATTGCAATGGTACATTACAGTCATTGTGTATGTTGAGTTGACGGGTTGTTTGGTAGTTTGCAGACCTGTTTGCAGTATTTAAGAACTGCTTTTGCAGGTCTTGGCTAGTATCTTAAATTAGCATTGGGGAACTTATTGGGGATGGACGTATAGAAAACATGCCAGGTCCATGGACCACCCATGTGGACCCGGTCCAATTGGACTACCTCTGTGGACCACCCCTCATTTTGTAAACTCAATATGTCTTACAAGCCGAAAAATGATCCTCACACTTACAGTGTACCTGGACAATTTAAGCAGGAGCCGATGACTAATAAAGTTAGTGAACAACTCCCATACTGTAACAGTACATGTAAGCCTTTGTCAGGGTATTTTTACAGACCAGGAGCACATGTACAATCTATTTTTAGATTACCTTTTCTGCAAAAAGAAAAAGACAATATTATTCTGGTTCGGTGACGCTATGACGTCAAGTTAGTTTCTTGTGACTGGTCATCGCTATCGGGAAATTGAATCCAAAAATAAATTGCGGTCTGTGAAAATGCCATGACAGGAATATAGGGCTGTTGTTCGCTCCTATTTATGGGCTACTGACTTAAGCCATAGCCCTTTTCACGGTTAGTTTTTCTCATTTGCATTACAATATAATCTAGCATGTATGTGAGGCAATTTCAGGCTATTTTGTAGTTTTAACTTGAAATTGCCTCACATCCACATTGGATTACGTTGTAATGCAAATAACAAAAACCAACCGTGAAAAGGGCTATTGCCTGTTATAGACACACACATACACTGTACAGTACCACCTACAGTATTTGGTGGCTCCAAAGGGATTATTCGTCTATAACCTGCTTTTCAAATAGAAGTTCAATTCATTTTGTCGAGTCCTTCACAGGAACAAATGAGCCCAACAAATTGACCTGCTCCCAACTGAGTGACTTCAAAGCTCAGTTTGTAGAGCATTGCACCAGCATCGCAGAGGTCATGGGTTCTCATGTGTCTAGAATTTGGTAAGTGTGAAGATCACTTCCCTCTTTCATCTAAATAATTTTCTGCTTGTAACTTTGCAAAATGAGGGGCAGTCCTTGGGGTCCATGAAGGGGTCCATGTTTTGTATACGTCAGGCCGTCTGATATTATGTGATGGTTTGATTTCACACAATCAACCTCAAATCGCATCCGATCACACAATTCAGGAAAAATTCGCATGATTCACAAAAGAACGCACAATATTCATAAAATAAAACATAAATCAACAAGTTTCTTAGGAATTCCTGCATAAATATGCCATTTTAAACATGATTTACCTTGGAAAAAGGCTAAAAAACGTTTGTCACCTTCGATTTTGTAAGCATTAGAAGTTCAAGGCGTTATTTTGCATGTCAGGCGCCTGGTACGAGTCTCATTCTTAAAGAGTTGCCTACTGGTGTAACACAAACATGCCCTTTGTTCAGATTAGCCAATCTGTTCAGAAATATAATACTGCACATAGAAACAAAGCACAAGAAGGTAGTTGTAGCATGCAGGAATATCAATAATAATTATTGATCATTCATTTGGCATGTTAGCTGTGTCCTTTCAACTTTTTACGTGGTGCACCGATAGTGCAGAAGACCTCATTTATTTTTTTATTGATCCCAACTAATGTCGATCAAGATGCATGATTACTTTGCCCTTGTGTTCAAAATGTCTTTAGGGCAGCAAAAAAGTGTTTTTCCTATCCTGAAACCTTATAAAACAAGCTTAAAATTGTGCAGAAAAAAAATTGTATGATTAATTTTACATTATTTATGGCATAATTGGCCTTTCTAATCACGTAATCTGCCCTGCAAATTTTGCATAATTTGCATTTTTTCATATCACCCCATCAGAAGGCCTGATACTGTACGTCCATTGGGGACACTGTACAGAAATCAAATCAACTCTTATCAAACAGCAGATCAAGGTTTTTTAATAGAGGGAAAACTGGAGGAGCTAGAGAAAAAGCCTTTGCATGTGACAGTGCTCGACCTTAACTTTTTTGATCGCTTGCCCTGGGAGTACTTGAACTGAAAATTTACTAGTCCTGAGTAAATCTCTGGTAGTCCTTCCTGATTGCAGCATGACAATATTATTTGCAATATCTTTTTATAATTAAATTGGACTAACTGTTTGTGTGATCGAATGTTGTGAGGAACGCATCGAAACAACATTTACAAGATGTGTATTTTGTTTTCACCTAATGTATTTTTTTTTGACATTGCAAAAACTAATTACAAAGTAGTTAGTGGTCCTGTGACTAGTGGTTCTAAGTTTCTACTAGTCCACAAGCATTTTGCACTAGTCCAGGACTAGTGGACTACCGCTAAGGTCGAGCACTGTGTGACATATAGTTTTGGGCTTGAAGGCAGGCCACATTGGTCAGAGGTGAGAGCACTGACCACTGTGCCATCCCTGTGACCTTACAAATCTGTCATTCAAATCAACTTTTAACAGTAGGACACTTGCAGTGTGTAACCATTTTATCTGTATAATTATGGTTCAAAAAGTTTTAAACTAGGTAAATTTTTATTTTCCTTTGTTTCCCATCATATGTATCAGACAACGAAAAATCAAAATTGAAGTGGTTTCAAAGTTTCAAGTTCGAGTTCATTGTTTCAATTGAAAGTACTTTAGCTGTTACAAAAGAGTCACTGTATCCGCAAATACTGTAACAAGTTGCTAATCTAGGCAGACAGATTGATAAATGAATAATTTTATAATTACATACATTTATTAAAATGTATGTTCCTAAACGTATGATCCGTACTTTAAATATTTTTATTGTAATATAGATATTTTTTTATGTACATTTATTTGAGTTTTCGCAAGTGTGATGTAATACATGTAGTTGGTATGACAATAATTATTTAATCCTCCTCCTGTTTGATAATTTGAAGCAAGTAGTCTAACGCACTGGTTTGAAAAATTTTAAACCATTAGGAAAAACTTTATTTGAACCAGAACATTATGTACATCTTTTAGTGAGGTTTTCTTTCATCATGGTACAATGTATCTATGTGTATCATTCACAGGTTGCCCAATTGAGCAGTTATGGAAACATCTAGAAGTAAGAAAGCCGCCATTTCCACTGAAGCTTGATGCTGCAGCAAAGCAGTTTCTATGGAAAGCTATTGTTGACATGTCAGAAGTGGAATTTTTTGTTCTGGAGGAACCATTTTCTCATGTGTTTGCAAAAAAATGTAACGATACGGAAGCCATAGAAATTAGACCAAAGAACCCGCATGATCAGGTATTAATTTTTCTATGTATTTTGTTATTGAAAAGGATTTCAACCATTCTTAACTTGTGAATCTTTTAGATCGCTAGAAGAGTGACAATATACATGTATCTCCAAAAATCTACCTTGTCCTTCCCTGCAACCCAGATACATGTATATACAACACTGGGAAATCGGTAATTGTGAAGAAGAGCTCCCCAAAAATCCTGTCGGCCGACTGTCGGTTTTGGGGAGCTCTTCTTCACAATTACCGGGAAATCAGTGCCCTACTCTTTGTGAATAGTAACATTTTGTAGTGACATGTGGGTTCTTTTACGTCCCACTGGGTTATGAAGATTGAAGGCCTCTGAGATGGGGCCCACGTTTTTTTGTCTTAATATCTGAGAAGGCTACAGAATCTTAACCATTTGCAGACTGACGTCATTTATACAAATGCAGCACTTTTTCATCAGTTATTTCAAGATCCTGAGTGTTAGTCCGGCCATAGTTTTGATTCTGCGACCTCCCATACAGTAGTGTGATGCTCAACCAACAGTAATGCTATATTTTAGGCATTGCATTAAATTTTATTTAAAGTTGGTTATATGTAGTATTAGTATATACTCACTCAGTGATCTTGGTGTTTCAAGCAATCTGATTGGTTCGATATCTTGGAGTAATTGAGCATTATTCACTCCCTACGGAGTAAATAATGCTTGATCCAAACAAAACAAAATGGCCGGCGTAAACTCGCCAGCATAATAAATTATGAATCGGAAATATTGAGAATACAAAATGATGCTGTGCTACAGAAGACAAAGAAAGCCACAAAATTTGGCCTGAAAGTTTTCAAGGGTAAGAGAAGAGTTCATACTTTTGCCAACTAGTGTTTGACTTCGTTTTTCCAGATAATTATTCCTGAAAATTAAACAATCTTCACGCCAACAGGGCTGGTCGCACACCAAAACAAATTTGTTACTGAAATCGAGGAATTAAAAAAAATGTCTAAGAAAGTTTATTTTAAAGGCTGCAAGGAAAAAAGACGGGTCATTTTATAACAAAGTAACGCTCACCTCAATTACAGTGCAGCTGCCATTTCATGTGCATCTTTTACCAACTGCACTTTCAATTTCCATTTCAAATGAACCTCAAACAGTGAAAGTGTTTTAACAAGCAGACTTTCGATTTAGCTTTCTGATTTAAACGGTGTTAAATGACCATTTTGCTGTTTGTGGCGAGGATTTTAACGAAGGTTATTTAGATTTGCCATGTTTGAAGCTTCTGTAAACACTTTCGCGCAAGCTTTTTGCGGCTTGCACGTTTTCCACGCATGAATTGAGATGTCAATTAAATCGACTTTGGATGGTTTTCTTCTGCAAATGTTGTTGAGATCACTTCGTGAGTATATACAAAAACAATTATTCTTTTCAATCTCGGCGAATAAGGGCAGAATATTTACCTCGATTTCAAAGAATAATTGTGAAATATTAGGGTAAAGATAATTATTCTTGCTGAAAGTTAATAACTCATTACAAGCTCGCATTACATTGTGATCCTCTGCTGACACCTACTTATACTATTTTGTTTTTAGTATGTAGGTCCCCTTAGAGACAGTAATGAGTTCAAACTTATCTGTGATCAAGACTTAGGTGTTAGAGGCTCGTGTCCGAGCTACCATGAGCGTAAAAACATCACAGAGGTGATAAGAGAACAGGCAGTGTACCAGAACTTGGAAACTGTGTATGAAAGGTACAGTACATGTACAATGCAGGGCTTGTCTGTTCTGCATAGATTAAAAATGTAAAATCCAAAAAAATTAATTAAGTTCTGAATGCTTGGGCACTTGGAAATCAAAGCCAAATGTTGTTGAATTGTTCTGTTTTGATCTTACAGGTACATGTAGCTAGAAGTTGAAAAGGTCATACTGTAACAGTATAATTATTATGGGCTGAAAATGGAGATTGAGTGAACGAATATATTAGAGAGCTAGAAAGTATTATTTGTATTAACACGGTGACAATATCCGACAATAATAGTTATAATTATAATAATTATTTTAATTATAGTTGTCAAATCGTATCTAACAGTCACTGATACAGTTCATGATGTTTACTTGTAAGTTTTTTTCATGTGATTACTATAATTATAAATTATTGACTTTCATTGTATGCTGTGGCACCTTTTCATAAATTGAAATTTCAAATGAATCAAATTAAGTTTTGAGTTTTTTGGCTCCCATCAGTCATAGCGTAGAAGATTAAGGGTGATTAGGTCACATCCTTGGTTGTGATTGGTTGATTTTGATTCACTTCATTGGTTACTTTTTCAATGTCTGTCAACAATTTGAAAGTTATGCTTCAGAGTACAAGTATGTGGATTCATTAACCCATTGACTAATGAACTGCCCCCCGTTAACAAGTAAAATCATTTAGCGTTAGACAGAGTAAAATCTGGAAAAGTAAAGTCTCACTCCCTGGGGTCATTGGACTAAATGTACAACTGTACTGTACATAGTCTCCTTCACAGCCGTTAACTGTATAAGAAAATTTCAAGGATTTTATACTTCTAACAGAAATCTTAGCTAGCCTTTATCTTTGCTTTTTTTAACAGGTGGGGGGATTGCCTTGTGATGGTTGCCTCACAAGAGCTGCGAGAGAAAGCTCTTCTTGGACCACACTGTGATCCTAACATGACAGTTATTGACATGCAGTACTGCTTGTTGGAGCATGTTGGACAAGCAAGATACAATGGACGCATGCAGAGAGCTATCAGTTCGAACTTTTTGAAGATGGAAGCCAAATCACTTTTCCATTATCTAAAAGGTCTACGCTTGCTAGGCTTAATCACCTTGCAGGTTAGTTTGGTAACAACATTAAACATATTAATTTTTTGTTTCATTTGGATGGGCCTCCACATGTTCATGATACAATGTAAATTATTTTTGATTAGATTGAATTTAGTGTCAAGCAGCAGCTTATTAATTTACAAGGAAAGGTTACGTTTATACAAACGTCGGCCGTGTAGCACTTATATTTTAAACAGAGTTAACTGAATAGAGTGTAATGTGAAGTGCTAGATTTCTATCCCATATGAACCATGCGAGCGTTAGCCCTACTGATGGAAATGGGCCCACACTAGGACATAGAAAAACTTTGACCAGGGTGGGAATTGAACCCACGACCTTTGGGTTAGATCTCCGCCGCTCTACCGACTGAGCTACAAGGTCAGTCGGTAGAGCGGCGGAGATCTAACCCGAAGGTCGTGGGTTCAATTCCCACCCTGGTCAGAGTTTTTCTCTGTCCTTGAGATTAAGAGAGGGTTATCCTGGCTGAGAGAGGTCCATGCCACTAAACACTCTTTGTAAAACTCTGGGAGTGCTATAGGAAGCCGAGGATAGCTGAAATTGCAATAAAACAGGAATTTTCCCCCAACTTTTTTAAGGTAGAAATCTAAGAAGAGATTCCATGTAGCTGGCTCTTGAGATAGGTACCTCTTGATGCAAATTATTCTTTCAGAGCTGAGATCATTGACTCAATATCGGGCATTTTTAAACCTCCTTTATCAAAAGAGTTAATCAATGCAGAGCGCTTTATTTTGTCCTTTCCTTTCCATATGAAAGAATATAATAAGGTGTTAATTTTCTTTATGAACTCTTTATTTCTTGAGATAAGGGTAACTTTATATAAGATCTTGGGAATAGCAAACGATTTAATGACTTGTATTTTCCCAAGTAATGTGAGTCCTCTCCAATCCCAGCAGTTTAACAATCCTTTCAAGGATTTCTCAATTGATTCGAAATTAAGCTCGTAGAAGAGCGAGTATTTTTTTGTAAAATTGATCCCTAAAATTTTTATAACTTTGCTTATTTCACTCACCCCCGATTCTGAACTGCATATTCCTGAATAGGAGGATTTCTGTTTTGTCTTGGTTATAATCTTTAATCTGGAGTATGCACCGAGCAACTCTAGGTTGTCAAACAGGGCGCTATGGGATGATTTGTCACAGACATTTAAGATGTCATGTCATCCGCAAAAGCAACTAATTTAATTTCATTCCCGTCCACCATGATACCTTTAATTTGGCCATTGTTTCATATAGATATCGCCAGCAATTCAAGTACTATGATAAAAAGTGAAGGAGATAGTGGATCGCCTTGTCGAACACCTCGTTTGAGTTTGAATGAAGGAGTGAAAAAGCCGTCATTAGCAACACAGCTGGTTATGTTCTCATAAAATGTGCTAATCCATGCTAAGAATGATGTTCCGAAACCAAAGGATTCTAATGATCTTGAAACAAAGTTCCAATTTAGAGAATCAAAGGCCTTTTCAAAGTCTATAGCGGTCATTATGCCCGGATAGTCTTGCGCACTTGTGAATTCCATGAAGTCACTAATTGTTCTCACTGCATCGAAGATGGTCCTCCCTTTGACAAAGGTATTTTGATCATGGTGAATAATGTAAGGTAAAACCTTTTCTAACCTTTGAGTGATTAGCTTTTGAACCAATTTTGACATCCACATTAACTTGAGAGATTGGTCTCCAATTTTTGATCCATCGCCTATCTTTGTCTTTCTTCTCTATTAATTTAAGGTTATTACGGCTTGCTTTTGCGAATTTGATAGTTCGCCATAAAAATAAGCATAATTAAGTGAATCCACTAATAGCGTCCCGAGTTCTGGCCAGAAAAATTTGTAAAATTCAATTGTAAGCCCATCATTCCCAGGCGTTTTATTGTTACTAAATGTGGACAAAACCTTAAAACATTCTGAGTATGTTAACTGGCCTTCGCACAAATCGCGCATTGAATCAGACAGCTTGGGAATTGACGAAGAGTTCTGAAGGAAGGGACAATTTGTATAGTCAGTTCGCATTCCGGGCTTTTCATCATAAAGGTCTGAGTAGAAGTTGTATACTGTATTTCATTCATTATGGTTTTTGAATCAGTGGTCTCCTCATTGTTGTCCCGAACCAGTTTTCTTATGCAACTTTTCTTCTTATTTTTACATGTAGTTTCTAAATTCAAAAAGTATTTACTATTTTTTTCCCCTTGCTCAAGGGATGTCGCACGGGAACGAATCATTGATTCCCTCACAATATAATTGTACTCGTTTTCATATTCCACTTTAGTCGATGCAAGGTTTGCTAAGTTTTCCCGCGTGGGCGTTTCTGCTACATGTATTTTCTCCTCACAAAATTTAAGTTTTCTTTCAATATCTTGCATTTTCTTTCTCCTTTCCTTAGCTTTTGATTTACTGTAAGATACATGTATACTTTCCTCACGAATTTTATGTTCATCCAATCCCATTTAACTCTCAAATCATCACAATAATTAATTTCGTCAAGCCACTTTGGGAAACCATCACGTAAGCACTGAGTATACAGGGGGTCTTCTACATGTAATAGGCTGTTATTGAACAGAAAGAGGGACCACGCTGTTGATCTTTTAAGCTGTTAATTTCAAGGGTTATTGCCGAATGGTCTGTTTTGATTGCTGTCACAATGTCTACATTAGCTACAGTACTGGCCGCAGGAATAGCAGCATTACACGCGCGTATCATGCGTGTAAGTCCGCCATATTGCGCGCATTTTACACGCAAAATATGCGAGCGTTACGCGTGAGTAAAAAAATACTCGAAGTTGTGAGTAAAAAAATTACACGCAAATTCTTCACAGTGCGTGTAAAATTTTACACGCAGAGTTTCGTGTAAAAGAGGGCAGAGTATTTAAAGTTGTACATCAATTTGTCGCGGTTTTTCACGGAGAACAATGTTGCATGTCTAAAAGCACTACTGGTTTCCGAAGAATGTATTCAGCTTTGCATTTCAACATTTTCGCAACAAGTGTCCACTTTATTTGAATAGTCAACAATTGACTTGACTTGTTTTGCTGTGGTCATCGTCTGAATATCACCGCGCGTTTGGGTGCTCACCGCATGTTTGCGTTTGTCTCATTTCAGTACTGTACATCGTCTTGTAGCAAATCGCTTATAAGCCAGTAGTCTAATCGCCTTTGAATTATTGGGCTATTTTGCATCGGGATTACGGATTCTCCAAATGTCTACTAAACCATTCTTTATCAAAATATCGTCTACAAACTTCACCGATTCTTTTAGCACTGGTTTTCCACCTGAACAGTCGAGATCAGGGTCAAGAGTGATATTCAAGTCCCCGCCTAATATAATTTTGTGATTGGTCTCTTGGTATTGACTGTCACCAAGAAGTTCGGTCAATGATTGAAAGAACAAAGACTGGCTAGTGACACTATTGGGGGCGTAGATATTTACCAAAAGGAAGGGCTCATCTTGAATTGTTACTTTGATAAATAAAAATCTCCCCTCCTTATCAGTTTGAATTGATTGCAATTTAAAGTCAAAGGATTTGCATATAAGGATATAGCAACCCCACGACTATGGGTAGAGCCATGAGCGAAGTATATGTCTCCAGGCCATTGTTTTTTCCACTGATTTGCAATATCCTCAGTGTTGTATGTTTCTTGCAAAAAACAGATGTCGGAATTTTGCTTCATTAACCAATTGAAAACTGATTTCCGCTTTTCAAAATTTCGTATACCTCGAACGTTCAGCGAGATTATTTTAAACTTTAGGCTATTACTATCCATTGATATTTATAAAGGTAAAAACAGAAACAATAGAGCAGCAGCTGGTACTCCCATGGGTATTTGCACTTCCCAAAACAATAAGCAAAATTACTAACATTAAAACACTCATCACATCAAACATAGAGACAAAAGATTTAAACGTAGCCAGTGATAAAAGACTTATTAGCACTACGTCGTATTGGGTTGTCTCAAGAGTACTCCTTATTTGCATAGTCCACCAGAAGAGCCCCCAATGTTTCTTTTAAAATCATAACAACAACTAATAAATTGTTTTATCCAACAACGCAAAATTCAGGAAATCAAAGGAACCTTTTCTTCTTAAAATGAGCATTGTCCCTTTACCTGGATGCCATAGGGTTTTTTATGCTTGTGCGTGATATGTACAGCTTCAAGAAAATTTCTCACCGTCAACAAATAAAATATGAGGTTGTGACCTACTGAAAGCTGCCCTCTTTCCTTCCTTCCTCGCCTCGATCATTTTAGGGATGAGTTTTTTCCTCATGTCAACAACTTGTTTCGGGAGATCTGGGCCAATGCCAAAGTCACTCTCTCTGCTAAGAGTGGAACGGCGGGCGAAAATATCCTCCCGATCTGAGTAGTGGAGAAAACGTGCGATGATACCTCTGGGTTTACCGTTGTTTGGTCTTCTGCCGGTCCTGTGGACACGTTGGATTTCGATTTTACGAGCATTGGAGATTCCCAGATTATTCTCCAAAAAGTTATACAAGACTTCCTTGGTATCCTCCTCTCTATCCTCACGGATGCCATAGAAACGTAAGTTTTCTCGGCGCTGGTACACTTTGTAATCCAGAAGTTGTAAACGGAGTATCTTCAGCTCCTCCTCGTTCTTTGTTATTATCTCTCCCATTTTAGCCTTATCTTCTTGGACATCTTTGTTTAAGCTTTCTACACTCTGCTCTAGATTAGTGTAGTAGTAGATACTTTCCTCAGGTCTTGCTTGACGCGAACACAATCTTGCTGAAGGGATTTGACGGTTAGGTTGATTCGCTGGACGGACTCTCGAAGTGATTGGATTTCAATTGCAATTTGATCCAATTTGACAAGTTTACTGAGAATCAGGTCCACTTTTGACGCGAAGTCTTCGGCCATATCTAAAACTGAAAGAACTGCGTCGTTTTTTCCTTTGCTTGAGAGTGCACTACACTCGACGGCGAATGCCTCGTGGCAGTGTAAGTCGTCTTCTCCCTCCTTTAAACGCTTGGATTCTGGTGAATTTGTTTCTTTGGAGGACCGATCGCTACTACTGCTACTTAGCTTTGATTTTCTTTTCACAAACGAAAAGAATTCCATGCACAATTCGAAAAAAAGAGAACTTTTGCTTGGGAGCTCAACTTCTTAGCTCCTCTGACCGTACCATGCTCGGCCCAATCCTCAATACATTGTATTATGGTAACTAATCACCGGCAGAAAGATATTTAATAACCTCGCTATTTCCACGAAACACAATTATTTTATTTAACTGCAAACAACAGGAGACAACTTAACTCGAGCTAGGGACTTTCAATACAATCTCAGTACAATTAACTTAAGTAATACTTCTCTACGCTTATCTGGCCACAGGCAAAGTACAGTGTACTGTCCTTCTCATTGACAAAATCTCCTGAAGACTTCTTTCACAGTATCATGCTCCACGCAAAGCAACAGTACTGTAAAGTTGACAGTAGAATGCTAGAATCACACAGGAATGGGGAAATCCCTTATCACTTGTCACTTGTCACACAATATCACTTGGATATCACAGACAGGCAATGAAGTCCTGAATCACAACAACCGACTGACTGACTAGAGAGCCGCTTATATAACTATCCGAAGAGAGGCTAGAAGTTTCCAAAAGTATCTATTTACAGCTATTACAATAAACTCTATTTTAAACTTACGAGTCACAAACTATTTGAAACTGATGAGTCACAGTTCTAGAAAATTCTTGAAACAACACATTGCATGATATTGATGTTTGCGAACTTTCCAGAAAATTCCAATACTTCCACACTGACAATAGAAACTTAGAGCGGGAATACAGGTCTCCACAATCTTCTAGCCATAACTTTGGCCAGGAAAAATAATTCCCATCATTTTAGGCACATGTACATGTAGGCTGGCAAAGAGTAATAAAAACTTTTACTGCATACACAAGTACATACGCATGTGGTACAGAAAGAAGAGAACTACAAGCAGTTGCAAAAAGGTTGAGACACTGAATTGAAAATTCACTTCTTCTTCCTAAAACAACTCTTCCAGGGTAAATGTAAAGAATCCGATCTCACCGACGCGTCGGCCGACGTGTGTTGGTCGACACACCACCAACACAGTACCACCGCGTCGGCCGACAGTACCGGCATGTCGGCAAACACACTACCGAGGCATCGGCCAACACACTACTGATGCATTGGTCGACACACTACAGATGCGTTGGTCGAAATACTGTTTCAAATTTTATTTTTTTCAGTTGGAAGCAAGAACAACTTCTTAAGGAACGCCAAAAACGTGATAACCAAATAGTGTCCATTTAAAAATGAAACACTAGTACGTACATGTACAATCTTGGACAAAACTCTTGGGAAAAATTCTAGGTTGAGCATCATTTGGCATGCACTCAAAAGTATATTAGTCCTTACCCCCTCTTCCCCTTACCAATGGTGATAATATGCAAAATAATGCGCAAGCCTTTGGCCGTTTTTTTAGCCAACATTGGAATGAGGGGAGGGGGCAAAGTAGGAAGAATTTAATTCTTATCACACACGTACAGACAAATTAGAGCGTGAGATTTCCCAACAAGTTTTGTCCAAGATTGTACGTCTTCCTGATGTTTTGGCAAGGGTCGGTTACCAAAGGGGGGAGTTAATTTGCAAGTCGGCCGACATATTTATGTCACTGACATGTTTATTTTTTGTTCATTAGAAAAAGGTTCAGAAGTTTAAACTTTTTATTGATCATTGACTTTTTAATATTTTTAATTGCAATTTTACTGCAGTGGAAACTGTACAGTGATGTCTATCAGCAACTGCTCGAATGCTCGGTCTTTTCCGAAATTCCGGAACCAGGTGAACTCATCCAAGTAGCTGGGTAAACTATGTATTCATACAGGGTATCACACATCCACTTCAACTTCTTCTTGACCAAAAGCCCACATGCCTTCGATAGTATTGGTGTGTGCACCACTGTCGGGGTCAACAAAGTTCTTGGAATGATTTACGAATAGATGGATGTACATGTATCCTAGCTGCTTGAATGGTATGTACGGAGTGAATCGATCTGAGTAGATGACAGTTCCAGGTCGGATACTGTATGTGTAGTGATGAGACAATGAACTAGGGTCTCTCTAGTTCGGTTGGGAACACAGAAGAATAAAATAAATAAATAAATTAATTAATAGGTCTTTATTGTTTTTTAAGCAAAAATACATGCTAAAACAAGAACAGTTCCATTAAAAATAGCCGAAAGAATTAATTAGAATTACAAGGCTATCGACATTACATTAAATAGCTACTCTATATTTAAAAAAAGCCTCTTAAAAAAACTATTTTTAAAACGCTGGGTATTAACCCTAGGGAGTTGACTACTAGGAACTCGGAGGCGTGCTGAGCTTTCTTTCATTTTGGGGACGGAAGGGTACAGAGGGTGACCGGGCATACCGGAGATCTTCTTGAATAGTGAGCGATCAACCTCTTCTAATACGCCATACATGTCAATTCGGTACGAAACATATTTGCGTTTAAAGCAGCGCTGTAGAAAATTCTGAACCGTCGTTAATTCAGGTATTGAGGAGGCATATACGGGTAGACCGTACGTTAGTTTGGGTAGAACAATTGATCTAAAAACGTAATCTACGTCTGGTTGTTGGTATCCCTCTTTACGTAAACATCTTATCACACTTGTTGGCCTCCTGCAGCTTAACCTTAATATGCTCGTTAAATCTATGATTACTTTGTAAAGTAACCCCTAACACTTTTAAACAAGAAACTTGCGTTATATTGTTCACGGAGTCTATATCATGAGCAACCTTCTTACAAAGTATTAGTTCGTTGCATTTTTTAGGATTACATGCCATGGCATTATCTTGGGTCCAACTGAAAAACTGATTGACAACCTCTTGAGAAAGATCTATTTCATTTTTACATACTTTGACTAGCAAGGTGGTGTCGTCAGCATATTTAACTATGCTGGTAAGGTCATTATCCCTAATGGCCAAATCGTTGACAAACAAATTAAAAAGATGAGGCCCACTGACACTACCCTGGGTTGTTCCTTTGTTCACATTGTGCCATTTGTAAATAACACCCTCTAATATCAGTCTTTGTTTCCTATCCATTAGAAAGCTTAAGTACCAGTTAACCAGATAAGGATTGAGATCAAGAGCCTTTAGTTTTTCCCCAACTAACGAGTGTTTTACATTATCAAAAGCTTTTGAGAAATCCAGTGCAAAAAGCCTAACATAGTTACAATCCTTATCATCAAGTGCCCTTAAGTAATTATACTGTATTTGAATCAAGGCGTCTGTACAGCTGTAGCCCTCCCTATACGCATATTGTGTGACAGTCAGATTTTCTTCAAAGACTTTCTTACTGTAATGATGGTATACAGTTCTTTCAAAACAGCGTGCTATAACTGGAGTCATGTTAATTCCCCGAAAATCCGAATATTGAACAGGAGTGTCTACCTTTGGGAGGGGATTGATGTTAGCTTCTTTCCAAGCTGTCGGCCATGTGCAAGAGGACAGAGACTTGTTCCACAAAGCAGTCACCACAGGAGCAAGACTTGTACAATTGTCCCTCCAAACCCAAAACGGCAGCACCTTCTGCGATCCTCGCTCCACTTCGCCAAATACCCACAAACCTTCTGATACTCTCCCTCCCTTGTACTTTTTCTTGTCACCAAACTTCGACTTGTCTATTTCCACAGTCTTCCCTAAGCCTCCAAGCTTAATTCCAGCATTCAGGTGGTGCTCTACCCGGAATGAGAAGAAGTGAACAGTGCTTACAGACTTGCAGGCACAGCACGCAGCACGGCTAGAGACTTCCTTGGCATAGCGGAGCTGAGAATTGTCAACGAAGTGACGTACCAAAGCACCCTGGAGAGGCTGTGAGATCTGAAAAAGTCGACCCACAGTTGGCCGACTTGTTGGTGGGATCAGATTGTTTGCCTTTGCCTCTTCCAGTTCATAAGAAAAGTCCCAAGGCCCCTCCCTCCTCTCTCCCCTTTTTCAATGTTGATACCCTTTAGTTTCAATGGCAAGTGGAGATGGAAACATCTTTGGTTGGGGGGAAGGGGGGTTGGGGACACGCTGACTTGAATAACATGCATTGTATGGTTATGAACAGTGAGTGTGTGTGACTCTTTTTGCAATTGCTTGTAGATCTCTGGGAGCGGGCTACGGCCGTTTAAGCTGCACAAGGAAATACAAGCGTTTATCTGCTTCTTTCTAATAAAACTTTACTGTTGTGCCCGTTCCAAGAGAGATTACATGTACTTGCAAAAGTTATGCCTACATGTAGGAGTTTGCACTTCAACATTGTATATAACCTCTTCTAGTTCCTTCCCATCTAGGATTTCTGGTTGGAACACTGGTTGGTGTTTAGTGAATGATACTTTTAAATTCCTAATGCACTTTTTGCTATTTACACTGTAACTGCAATCAATCTTTTGTCCTTTGACCAAAGGTCCTTGGGCTACGTGTACTTTCTGAGCATTACTCTGACCACTTCCGATGTCATTGTATCATCTACATATTATTCCCATAATTGAGAGTTTTCACCACTGTTTAGATCACTAATTAAAATGAGGAAAAGCTGAGGCCTTAACTTTGTTCCCTGGGGAACACCAGTCTGAGATTCAGAACCCCATTTGCCTGGATAAAAAGCCTCGACAGCTATTAAATTTAATCCTCTAGGTATGGTCACACAAAAAAATCGATTATTCACTGGTTGGCAGAGCTAATTATTAATTATTAGTTTTTGGTAATGGAAAAGTACAGTCTTAACAGTGGAACTCTTAAGACTATTGGGTGGGGATTGCACCATAGTGATTAGGGTGACCAAGACCTTGAGGACAGCTGGTTTCACATAGAAAAAACACAAGGCAGTCCTCTGCAACCTTTTACAAGCAGTCGGTGAGCGAGATTGGGCTTAGATCCTTCTTTAAGTCATCTACAGCTGTACTTGAATAGAGTGTAATGTGAAGTGCTCGATTTCTATCCCATACGAACCATGTGAGGGTTAGCCCTACTGATGGAAATGGGCCCACATAAGGACAGAGAAAAACTCCGACCAGGGTGGCCCACATAAGGACAGAGAAAAACTCCGACCAGGGTGGGTTTTTCTCTGTCCTTGTGTGGGCCCATTTCCCTCAGTAGGGCTAACGCTCACATGGTTCGTATGAGATAGAAATCGAGCACTTCACATTACACTCTATTCAAGTAGTAGTCGAATTAGTAGTTTAGTGTTTCTCAGCATTCTTCTTCTCGCTTCCTGGCTATCTCGGTCGCTGTCCAGGTTGAAATAGCAGTTCTTCGATCGTAGACCGTGGCTTTTTCATTCCATGTTGTCTTCACAGCCATGTTGTGGTTCATCTTACCTTCTCTTGTACCTAGTCCGATGGTCTGCTTGCCGCTCAGATAGCATGGCGTTTTTTGGCGGGCTTAGTGTAGCGGTTCCCAGTAGTGGTCAACAAAGAAATTAAAAAAAAAGGATTCCGTCAGTCATCGACCGTGGTTTCTTCGTCCTCTGTCGTGTTTGTTGGTTTGTCTTTACCCAGTCGTTGCTCTTTCTTACCTGGACCGATAGTGTGCTCGCTGATACGTTAGCGTGGGGTTTTTGGCGGGCTTAGTGTAGCGGTTCCAGTTGTGGACAAAAAATTTCGTCAGTCATTGACCGTGGTTTCCTCGTCCTTTGTCGTGTTTTGTTGGTTTGTCTTTCACTCACTCATCGGTCTTTCGTACCTGGACCGATAGTGTGCTCGCCGATACATTAGCGTGGTCAAAAAAGGACTTCGTCATTCATTGCCCGTGGATTCCTCGGCCTCGGTCATGTCTGTTGGTTTGTTTTTCACTTGCTTGTCACTCATTCGTACCTGGACCGCTAGTGTGCTCGCCGATACGTTAGCTTGGCGTTTTTGTTTTTTGTTTTTTTGGCGGACTTAGTGTAGGGGTTCCCAGTTGTGGATAAAGAACACCTTCCTCATTCCTTGACCGTGGTTTCTTCGGCCGCTGTCGTGTTTTTTGGTTCGCCTCTAATTCGCTCGTCGCTGGTTTGTGTTTGATTATACATCATGCGGAACCCACCTCGTTCAACCAACAACAGCTTGTCCGCTGGACTTCGTTCGGAGGACATACCTCTATTGTCCCCCGTGCCGATGGTGGTTTCAACGGCTCCCTCTGGCCCTGTGGCGCCTTTGGCCATCGATTCGATCGTGGAGGCTGTTGTTCGCACGCTTGGAAGCACCCTTCCTACCATCATCTCTTCAGTTCAAGGGAGCGCCCCCTTGCCATTACCTTCCTCCGTCCCTGGCACTTCTATTGGCGTCGCTCCATCTAACTCCTCCTGATCGACTGCTGTTTCTTGTGATGTCAATGGCTCGTCTGTGGTTTTTTAGGGCGTCATCAGGTACGTTTACTTTGCCTGCCTTTGCTCCTACTTTTTCTCCTGTGTCGGCCTTCACTGACTCAAGCTCAGCCCACTTCGTGGCCCCCATCACCTCTCCATTCGCTACTCCCAGTGTATCCAGTAGCCTGCAAAGCTTTGATAATTCTGGGTCAGTGCCTAAGTCTGAGAAGGCTTTCATTGTTTGTCTGGGTCATGCACCAGTCCCGGCTAAATTGGCCAAGAAGATCATCGAGGGCCAGTTCGTGGAGTTGGCGGATCTACTTACAGTCAATCTTCGCGCTGTGGAACAGGAGCCACAAACCTTCCTGGAGGGTAAACTCCTTGTGTCCAACGCAAAATGCAGGCAGGTTAAAATTAAGGATATTCTTACTTGGACTGAGGCCTTCACGATTTTCCAGCTGGTCCTGTGTGCCTCTAACCCCCTGCATTGGTTAGACTTGACAAAGTATAAGCTGCTCATTATTCAAACAGCCTGTCAATATCCAGGTCTGGCTTGGCTTGAATACGATCTGGCCTTCAGAAGGGATGCTGCTGCCTCGGGCCTTAATGATTGGTCCAAAGTGAATTTGGATCTGTATAATTTTCATTTGTGTTCGCCAATATCATCCTCACTGCAACCTAGGCCATCCTCTCTTTCTGGGTTTCCTCAGTCTTCCTCAGACAGCCCAGACTCCCACCACGTCCACCATTCTGCCATTCCTGGAATGAAGGGCAATGCCAGTAGCCATTTGGGAGGTGCAGGTTCCGCTACAACTGCAGCAATTGCGAGGGAGAGCATACCAAGGCTAACTGCCCCTTTCCCCGCTCAGCTGGATTTCGTTCCCGCTCCCCCTTCCCTGGAGGGAGAAGGGGACAGTACTGATGAGCGAGGGATGCCCAGTGTTGTGTTTGTACATAGTTTAAATGATGTGATTGCGTTTCCTAGCCAGCCGAATGGATTGCCTCAGCTGGCAAAGTTGTTTTGCCCTGTTCCAGTTTCAGTTCCAGTCTCAGTTTCAGTCTCAGTTCCAGTTTCAGTTCCAGTTAAGCCCAGCGTTGCAGTTGTCTCTTTTGCCCCGTTATCTCCATTACAGTTGGTTCATTTTCAAGCAGAGTTGTGCCATCATCCCAACAAGTCAGCTGTGGCATTTGTGACTTCTGGCATACGGGATGGATTTCGGATAGGATTCGACCCATCCTTGGTGTTGCTCAAATCTGCATCTTCGAACATGCGTAGCTCTGCTGAACATGCATCAGTGATTGACTCCTACTTGCAATCTGAAGTCTCTTCAGGCAGGGTGGCAGGTCCTTTTCCAGTGCCCTCGCTTCCATCATTGCACATAAGTTGTTTCGGGGTGATCCCCAAAAATAATCAGCCTGGGAAGTGGCGTCTCATTTTAGACCTATCATCACCAGAGAGGCAAAGTGTTAATGATGGCATCCCTAAGCCCCCATTTACAGTTCAGTATGTTTTGGTGGATGCTTTCATTGATGGCATAATGTCTGTGGGTCGAGGAACGTTAATGGCCAAGTTTGACGTGGCCAGTGCATATGGGAATGTGGCTATCCACCTGGACGATCGCCCCCTTCTTGGCATGAAGTGGTGTGGGCAATATTTTGTGGATTCTTGACTCCGAGAAACTTCAGGGTCGCCTCCCGACTGATAAGAGAGATAGGATTGTGGATGAGTGGTCGGTGAAACGTTTTTGTAAACGTGTGAGCTGGAATCCCTGATTGGCCACCTCCATCACGCCTGCAAGGTCGCCCCACAGGGTAGGACATTCCTTTGCCGGATGATCAACTAACTTTGTGCCTTTCGCCGTGATGATCACCCCATTAGGGGTTTCGGTGGGATTTAACCTGGTGGCAGGAGCTGTTCCAAACTTGGGATGGCCTCAGTTTTTCCTGCATGCCCACATGGGCACCTCTCCCGGACCTCCAGGTCTCGTCGGATGCAGCTGGCTCTTTGGGCTATGGAACTATTTTTAAATCCCACTGGTTTGCTGGTGCCTGGTCAGCTGCACAAAGTTCCTTATCTACAGCCTACAAGGAACTTTTCCCAATTGTGGTGGCAGCCTATCAGTGGGTATCTCGGCGGGTCGAGTTCTTATGTGACAATGAGTTGGTGGTGGCTGTACTTAAGTCCGGCTTTTCGCGGGACAAAAACCTAATGGTGTTGCTGCATTATTTGACTATGCTGGCCATCCATCATTCCTTTTCATTTACAGCTTCAGTTCAAGGTAAAGGTAATCCAGTTGCTGATGCACTCTCTTGATTCCAATTTCAAGGGTTCAGATGCCTGGAGCCACAGGCCGACCCAACCCCATCTCCTATTCCTGCCTCCGTTCTGGCAACGCTTCAGATGCCTTGACTCAGAAGTGTCGGTTCCTACTTACCCAAGGTCTTGCACCCTCCACCAGACGAGTGTACCGATCTGCCCAACACCGATTTATAGACTTTTGCCACCAAGATGGTCGTTTAAACCAGGATGGCTCCCTCCCCCCAGCCAATGAGGAAACTCTCATGCACTTTGCTTCTTTATTGGCAGACAACCTGAACCATTCCTCCATCTAGGTCTATCTGTCAGTGGTGCGCTCCCTTCACATTGACCATTGCGTTCCCGATCCTTTAGTCAACTGTTTTCATTTGCAGCGTCTGCTAAGGGGCATTAAGCGGGTTCAAGGTCCAGCGTCACCCAGGTGCCTACCTATCACAGTTGATCATCTGACGGTCATTCAGTGCTCTTTGGACCTGTCTACTAGAGACCATGTGATGTTGTGCGCTGCGTGCTGCTTGGCATTTTTTGATTTTTTGTGCGCTAGCAAGTTCACAGTCAACTCAACATTTGATCCTAACACCCATATGTCTGTTAGCGACTTGCTAGCAGACTCCTTGGTGAATCCCTCTTGTTTCAAGGCCGTATCAAGTGCTCCAAGACAGACCCCTTCTGTGTGGGTTGTAATATCTACTTGGGGCGTGGCTCGGGCTCTGTGTGCCCCGTAACAGCTTTGGGCAGTTACTTGTCTCTGTGTGGGTCTGCTCCAGGGCCCCTGTTCATGTTTAGTGATGTTCGTCCTCTTACCCGGCAGCAGCTATCATCCTCTTTGCAGTCAATCCTACATGGGGCAGGGTACTCCGGCTCCTACTCCGGTCATAGCTTCTGTATTGGGGTGGCGACAACTGCAGTGGCACGGGGAGTTCCAGATCACCTTCTCAAGACCTTGGGGCGTTGGTCTAGCGAGGTATACCAGATCTATATCAGAACTCCAGTTAGTTCCATTGTCCATGTTTCCTACCAGTTGGTGGCGTAACGGGTAGTGGATTACTCTGGTTACCAGTGGGGGTGGGTGCCTCAGGTTGGGGCTCTCGGGGGCTTAGGCTTTGTTGCCCTGAGCCCCCTTGCTCCGGGTTCTTCCAACCCGGAGATCCCTTCGGCTTGGCGCGGGGGGCTCGTGGCTTGGTTGCGGGTTGGGCAGGCCAGTCGGGTGTTCTTAAGCGCTTTAAGGGATGTGACTGCGGTTGCAGTCCCCAGGCTTCTTGGGCACCTACCCTCAACTGGTGACTTGGGCGTTAAATATTATTATGAATATTTTTTGCTTTATAAGCCAACCACAAAAAACAAGTTTTCTTTCACACGAAGTAAAAGCACGCTATAATTATTATGAATATTCCCCGTTCTATCAGACAACCACGCACAACAAGTTCGCAATTACGCAAAGTAAAAACGCGCTAACAATAATTATGAATATTCTTCGTTCCATAGGCCAACCACACAAAACAAGTTTGCTTTCACACCAAGTAAAAACACACAATAATTATTATGAATATTACTCGTTCTATAAGCCAACCACGCAAAACAAGTTCGTTTTTACACCAAGTAATAGTCCATTCTCGTCACCAGTACCAATGGACATCGGAATTGTCCTGCCAGACCACATGAGAAAATAATTTAAGTTCCCTTAATGAGATGCATAGTCACCACTAGAACCATTGGAATGACATCATTTTCTAGTGGTACCAATTGCACCATTGGTACCAATGGACTATCAGAATTGCCCTGTACACAGCCAGATCACATGAGGAATAATCTTAGTCCCCTTAATGAGATGCATAGTCAATGACATGATTCACTTTCTCCTGGCACCAATCATACCATTGTCACCAATGGTCCATCGGAATTGCCCTGTACACAGCCAGACTACATGAGAATATAATTTAAGTCCCCTTAATGAGATCCATATTCACCAGGAGAACCACTGGAATGACATCATTTTCTAGTGGGACCGTACCAATCGACTATCGGAATTGCCCTGTACCCAGCCAGACCACATGAGAAAAAAAATAATTTAAGTTTCCATAATGAGATGCATAGTCACCACTAGAACCATTGGAATGACATCATTTTCTAGTGGTACCAATCGTACCATTGGTACCAATGGACCATCGGAATTGCCTTGTACACAGCCAGATCACATGAGAAATAACCTACGTCCCCTTAATGAGATGCATAGTCACCACTAGAACCATTGGAATGACATCGTTTTCTAGTGGTGCCAATCGTGTTATTGGTACCAATGGACCATCGGAATTGCCCTGTACCCAGCCAGATCACATGAGAAATAATCTAAGTCCCCTTCATGAGATGCATATTCACCACTAGAACCATTGGACATTGGAATGTCATCATTCATTTTCTACTGGTACCAATCGTACCATTGTCACTAATGGTCCATCGGAATTGCCCTGTACACAGCCAGACCACATGAGAATATAATCTAAGTCCCCTTAATGAGATCCATATTTACCAGTAGAACCATTGGAATGACATCATTTTCTCTTGGTACCAATCGTACCATTGGTATTGAATGGACCATCGGAATTGCCCTGTACCCAGCCAGATCATGTGAGAAATAATCTAAGTCCCCTTCATGAGATGCATATTCACCACTAGGAACAACTGGAATGACATCATTTCCTAGTGGTACCAACATCGTACCATTGGTACCAATGGAGACCAATCTTATCACCACTAACACCAACGGAGTCTATTTGTGAGTATTGGACAACCCTCACGTTTGACCCCTCTGATCACCACAACTTGGGTCTTTTTTCATGATCTCCACCTTACTCTGACTTGCAGAGGGCAGCTTTGCCTGATTTCCTCTCACAGTTAACAGCATTCTGGTTACTGTAGAATTTGAACTGCTTTGACTGGGCACCATGCTCTTTTGCGTTTCAATCATTAGCTGTGTATCCCAGTATTATTACAATCACACAGTAAATGAGTTGTATTATAGAAATGGTTGTACATGTACCATTTGAATAGCTGACATCCTGACTTTCTTCCTCCTCAGTAGAATGAGCACAGCAGGACCAATGTCTGTCCTCTTAGAGTTTTGGTTAACATTACCTCATTTTTGTTGCTATTCATTGTTTGGTATGTCCTTTGGTGCTTTAATTTAACAAAGGAACTACATGTAAAATCCTTGCAAAACCATAATTTATGCTGATTATATCCTGCAGTTTGTTTTGCATTTTTTCGGCTTTCTGTGCACCCTGGTTCAACGAAAGGCAGCTGATCCCCATACAGTACTGTGAAAAAATAATGATAGCGAAATTCGTCGAATTTCGACGAAGTTCTACGAAATTCTATGTAAATCTGCGAAATTTCGAGGAGAACGAATTTTCGGCGAAATTGCGCTGGCCTCTATTAATTGTTTCACCATTAACGAAATTTCGTGCAGATGTGCGAAATTTCACTTGGCAAATTCGCTGAAGGTGGCAAAATTCGTTCGAAATTTCGTTAGTGCGAGCGAAATTTCCTTCGAAATTTCGCAAGTGGGAGCAAAATTTCAAACGAAATTTCGCAAGTGGGAGCGAAATTTCAAACGAAATTTCCAACACTTTGTTTGTGTGAGCGAAATTTCGAACGAAAATCTCGTTTGGAGATCGAAATTTCGTTCACCATTTGTGGTCATTACACGAGGGTCACAAAATGCAGATATTGATATTGCCGTGACAGTTTTAGTTTTGCCGTGAGGTATTTGTTATTGCCGTGACAGTTGTGGGCCACCGTAGATACATGCGTATTTATGTTCAAGACCTACATCTGTAGGCCAAGATCAGGGCAGCCAACACTACCAACGTCGAAACTTACTGTAGCTCTCTCTGGCAAAACGAAATTTCGCACGCATTTTGAAAGAAGATTCGTCTCACCTTCCGAAATTTCGTACGCATTTTGAACGAAATTTCGTCTCTCCTTTCGAAATTTCGCACACGTCCAGAGCGAAGATTCGGCGAAATTTCGTTACACTTTCCGAAATTTCGCCAAAGCAAAACGAAATTTCGCACTTCTCCTGAGCGAAAATTCGGTGAAATTTCGTTGGACCTTTCGAAATTTCGCTCAACCTACAGGAAATTTCGCATGTCTCCAAAGCGAAAGTTCGACGAAATCTCGCCGAAATTTCGTTGAGAACAAAGCACGAAATTCGACGAATTTCGCTATCATTACTTTTTCACAGTACTGTATGTTGGCCAGAATGATTCTGGAAGGTTGAAGTGTTCAGCGATGGTTTCGATGCTTCCTTGAGGTTTTTTTTTCCACCTCTAGCAGATTTCAAAAGGACACCAGTCTTGTCTTAATTACAAAGCACAAAAAAAAAAGGCTTCATGCATTTGTTGGGTTGCACTTCTGAATCATTTAATTTGAAACTTGACTTCAAAGTTACCTTTAAGGGGGAACACTGTTCTGTGTTGTTGGCAAAGCATTAATTTTCCTTTTATTTGCAAAGGCCTTGAGTGTGCAAAATTATCATGATTATAATCTATAACCTCATAAGAAAGATACCAGAAGAGAAATCCCAAAGATGATAGGAGTAAAGTAATTCAAGATGCATATGATAAGAGTAAAGTAATTCATCAGGCTAGAAAAATAAGTTAAATTACCAGTTCATTTTAAAATTAATAATAAACATGATTGCGAAAAAAGGGCATGATTTAGATCACTGTCAGCCATCTTTAAAAAAATTAAGGTTTCACCTTGTTAGTTTTGTCAATCAAGATGGCTGACAGCCATCACAAAGTCTGACTGTCAGTTGACACAAATTCTTTTTCCTATTAATTTGTTGCAATTATAATAACATGGGTGACAAATTACACTTTAATTTTGGCGTGAAATTTCAGGGTTAATTTGTAATTTCACATGTGAAATTACAATGTTGCCACAGCAACTTTTCCTATAGTGCCAAAATGGCATCCAGGGTTGAAAAAAACCCACGTCTTATGAACGTTATTTGTCATCCATGATTTTAATAGCTTTAATATTAAATGGTATACTAAAATTAGGGAATAATTTCACTTCTGTTTTGTCCAAAATCAAATAATTTACCTCTCCTAAAGTTGGCATGGAATCTTCTTCCGCATCATGTCAATGTGTTTCACTTCTGTTTTGTCCAAAATCAAATAATTTACCTCTCCTAAAGTCTCAGGAGATTATTTTGATTTTGGACAAAATGCATGTGAAATTATTCCCAACTTTCTCTTGTCACCATTATTTTGATTACCCATGCTAATTTTAAAGGCAACCTCCACTCTTACTACAGAATAACTTTAAACCGAAGGAAATTACGTTTAAAAGCAAACTTGTTGGAAATTTGGTTTTAGAAATTGTATTTTAAAATCGCATATGTTCACTTTCAAATTTCGCGGGGGCAGCCATCTTGACTGACACAAAGAGCTTTTGTCTAATAACAATAGGGCAACCATAACATGTCACAATTATTCAAGATGGTAGTGCCTGCAAAATTTGAAAACAAAAATTGGTGATAATTTCTAGAATAATTTATTGATTTAGGATATACTGTAAGCACTTCCTTTGAAAACATTTTGACTGACTTGACTGTAATGGTGTTTTCCCATGATTTAAAGTAATTTTTTTTGTTGAAGTGGAGGTTCCTTTTAAATGAGCAGTTACTTGTAACTTTTAGAAATTGCTCTACATGTATGTAACATAGAATATTTGAAGGGTTTGGAGCCAAGACAAGACTTTTGTCACAAGTTTTGAGGATTATTAATTAATTTTTTTGTGGAAATGACCTCTGAAGAATTATTTTCTATAATTTGAAGGATCACTTTGTTTTTCAGCCAGTGATAATAACCACAACCAATTCAAGCAAAGCAGCATTTATTCGGTATGAAGGAGGCAAAAATTACATCACCAATGTTATAAGGTTGAAAAGATTTCATGTACAAGAACTCCATAGATATGATGTGCTAGCAACCAGTCTTACCAGGCTGTTAATGGAAGCTCCAAACCAGGAATTGCCTCTCTCTGAGATTCAAAAGCGAGTGGTAAGAGATGCATCTATCTTCTTGGAGTCCTTTTACACGTACTGTTACGTAACCTCTTTACAAAGTTTCGAAAAATTCCATTTAGTTTTGAAGTTCACGATTTTGCATGACCTTCTGAAAAGGAAAAAAATCTACAGGTGCTGTACCGACAGTTAACTTCAAGACCGAAGTTGCTTGATCTTGAAGATTATCCATCAAGGAAAGATTAATGTGAAAAGAGAAAGGGGAAGGCCATGAGGATAGGCTGCGAGTAAGAGATATTCAGATTGTGCTTGCGGGAGACTAATAAAAGTTGTAAGATTATAGGCGTTAGAGAGGGTTAGGGAAGTGTGGTCAAAGATTTGCTACTGACGCAATACAATGTACGTACTAATTAAGTGACCACTCCCCATAGGGGCTTTTCAGGGCCAATTAAACACAATAAACAACACAGCAGAACAGAACAACTACAAAAACTGTTGAGAATCCCAACTGGCTGGTGGCAAACCGGTTGGCTAATAGTATTTACAAGTGCAGCATAGAGGTTGATCCAAGGACTACCAGGATCGAATTCAATGAGTGTTCAAAATGGGTCTTGAACCTGGGAACGGCGGACCTCCAGGCAATTGCCCAAACCACTACATGTAGGCCATGAAATAGGATAAGCAGTTGATGATGATAATGACTTTACCATCTCTGTTTTTATCCTGTTGCTCTTTTTTGTTGTTTGATTTGGAACAGTTAATGTTTCAAAACATGGGCTGGTACTGTTTGCATGTACTTCACAGAATTTCTCCTCAACTTTAGGGAATGCACATACATGTAAGTCCAAAACACAATACATAAAGTGTAATAATACACTGCTCTTTATCCAAAAATTATGACTCAAGTCTTGGCTCCTTAGAGAATGCTGTTTTATTTTTACTGTACATGAATAAATTCTTCTTTCCCAGACTGAATCCAAAAAAGTGTTGAAAAATGTTCGAAGATATCTTCAGCAAGCAGGGTACGTGGTAGAGGAAAAAATTTTGGGAGAAGCACCAGGGGAGGCAAGTGAAGAATCTAGTTTTGCTCCAAGAAAGAAGAAAAGGAAAAAGACAGAATCCACAGGGGTTGTTTGTCCAAGTGCATACCCTATTAAAATACGGCTGGTTAAACCTTTTGTTCTAAAAAGCAACAACATTTGGCAGCCCAGCGACGATGAAGAGGAAGGTGATGATAATGGCGATGATGCAGATGGTGATGACGATGATGAGTCCAAAGAAAAGGATTCTTGGGGCGGTGGTAAGAGTTCAATGACGTATGAATTAGGGCTAATGCTTGAAACGCCAGTTTTTATAATCCCTGTAGGGTGGTCAACTCCGTTGATAAAACCAAAAATTTTCACGTACTACTTCCCCACACGCAGCACCACAGTTTCTTCAGAAACTAACCCCCTTTACTTACATGTAATTAGACCTACTCCCCTTATTTTTGGTTAGAAAATACTGAAACAATGTATGAGACGAATAGTACTTTCTTAGTTATAGTCGGCGGTATAACTTTGAAGTGGAGGACTTCAACCTACATGTATTGTTCTACTCAGTGGATATGTCACAACTCTGACAATGCTAGCCCCTTTATCAAGTAATATTATATATGTTTGTTTTATTCTGGATTTAATTACATGACTTGTATGATGGTTCATTGCAGAATATCAGGTAAACCTTGTTGCGGAGAGGCCACTCGTGACCCAAGTGTATGATGCCATATATCGTGCAGGAGCCAAGGGTTGCACTATGAAGGTAATATTAATCTTTAGTTAGTAGACCTGTGTACTGGGTAGCTTAATATGTCCCCATAAGAAATTATACTGTGGTAGGGAACATCATTCGATGAAGTACCAATGAGCCTGCTGCGTCACATCCACAGAAAGCCCATGGACCAGCATATAATATTGTGTTTAATCTTTATTTTCATGACTGACAGCAGTTCTAGTTTACTAATAATTAATTACTAAAACCAAAGTAACATGAAATTTTCTGCAAAATATATTTCATTTACAGTCCGACGTGCCTTACCGTGGACACCTATCAAAGTTTTTTGACTTATACACCAATCAGGTTGTGAGAATTTGATTGACAGTCACCCCTCCTTACAAAGTTCGCACGGGTGTAAATTGAAGACCATTGCATGGGTTGTTGAGTTGACGTACTAAAGGCAAGAGATCCCTACTACCCACTGATGTAATGGTTGTCAGAAGAGTGTTCATCTCGAACTCATGCTAGGCCAAAATAATTGCTACCTTTTGCCCTGTCATTTCACACAATACCATTGTGAAGAATTTGACGTCCTTTTACTCCATTTGGCAAGCAATAAGAACCCATTATGGCTTGCAGTCCACCGGTGACCTGTTTTTAGAATCTACCACAACACATTCAGTAAATGTCCTGAAGACCTCTTCCAGCAGTTGATGTCCTTCATCGAAGATAATCTGCCAGTTGCCAACAGTACCATACACTGTAACTCACCATGGTGCAACCATTCCTGTTGATGAGGTGCTGACACCCTCTCTCCAAAACATGATAGTTTTGCATTACAACACTGAACTAAGATCAAAGACACTACTGTAGCTTTTCTGAAATCAGAAATCTCGTCACTGGTGATTGATGTAAATATTGTAAATATTGATGTTTGGTTAAGATGCAATAAGCTCTCGATTAATGTCCAAAAGACAAATTATGTTATATTTAGTCCAAGTCAGAGGAAAGTTAATCACAGTTTTTCTCTCTCCTTTGGGGGTCAATCTCTAACTCAAAGTAATGTAACTAAATTTCTTGGGGTTTATCTGGACGAACACCTTACTTGGAAATATCACGTAAACTTTGTCTGTAAACAAATCGCTAAATCAGTTGGTATTTTATCCAGGACGCGTTTCTACTTATCCTGTAAGACCAAACTTATGTTGTACTATACATTAATTTATCCATACATTACTTATTGTAACTCTACGTGGTCGTCCACTTACGTATCTAATTTAAATAGAATTTATTATCTGCAAAAGCGAGTGGTGCGAGCTGTTACAAATTCAGAATATCGAGCACATACATTTGTACTGCTCCTCTTTTTTCTAAACTGAAAATCTTAGACATCTTCCAACTCAATACCCTCGATATTGCTAAATTCATGTTCCGCTACCACAATAATCTGCTGCCTCCACTTTTCTTTAATCTGTTTATGACAAACAGTCAAGTCCATAAATATGACACAAGAACAGCCGGTAATTATCGTGTGCATTCCTGTCGCACGAACATTAAGAAGTTCACAATTCTTTACCAAGGACCTAGGGTCTGGAACTGTCTTCCTGCCTCTATTACCAATTTGTCAAGCTTTCCTATGTTTAAGAACAAAGTGCTAGAGTTTTTATTAAAATAGTTTCTGAGTTAGTTCCTGCCGCACTCCTTCACAGCTCTTATTTTTGTTTAATATTGTGATGTCGAGGTGGCCTCTCCTATAAGCCTGGTGGTTTCCTGAGGTCTCCTCGCCTAACAACCTGCTGTATGCTTTTTTAAAATCTGTTATACACATAAAGGCAAATAAATGATGATGATTCTCTCCTCCAAGAAATCTGTACAGCTGCTGACACCAAAGTTGCCTACACCTCTGCTATGAGATCCAGGTAGTTACCACCTCACCTCTACTACAAGCTGTCATCCCAACCATGGACTCCCAATCTAACCTGGAGGACTGTACCTACACACTGTACCTGTGTCGATCATGCTTCATGTCTGCCCTTGATGACGAGGAGTCTAACTACACCGATGATGTGCCATCTCTTCCTGGATGAAGATGACCAGCCACACATCCTTCAGCCTGTATCGTTTCCCGCTGTGTCATTGCTGAGCAATCACCCAACCTCAATGCGCTTTGCAATTCACTAATACCAGATGTAGACACAACCCTGTGCACCATCACTCCATGGTGCTTCATGATAAAAAGCGACCTCACCCGTGCATTCTATCACATTCCCCTGTCTCAGTCCTCCCTAAAGTACTATGGCGATAGTTCTCCCTCACCCTTCAGACATTCTTTGGATTGTTACTGATGGATCCCTTACCAAAACAGGCCTCAGTGCAACCTTCTATATCTCGCCTGACAACCACTCTGCGAAATTGCACAATCATCAATTCACCTAGCTTCCCTGTGAAATTGAAGCCCTATGTATCACTGCTGCTGTCAAGCACTTCTTCCCTTTATCATCCAGTCGCAGCACCCCACATCTGTCTTTAATAACTGATAAAAAACCCTGTGTTCAAGCCATTAACAAGCTATGCATGCCAAGGGAAATTCTCTGCTAGCTCTCGAGTGACTTTCTTTCTAACAACTGTCAGCCATTAACAAGTCTCCCTTCAACACTTGGTTTCAAAGGCCAAGTTACCTTCGGACGTCATTAGCCATAACTCACCCAACTGCACTGAGCCCAACTCCCAACTTTAACCACGAAATGGAAGATTCTGGTGTGCGTAGCATCTCAATCCAGGATATCATCAACAGCAAGTTGAACCTCCCTTTCACCACCAGATCAGCCTGGTTACAGATTCAAAGTGACTGTCCTGGCCTTTGCAGAGACCATGTCCACCTCAAACAAGGAACGTGACCCTCCAAGAAGCTCACTATTATACTTGACAAACTCAATACAAACGTCATTCCAGTAACCATGCCTATAGCAAGACGTCAAAGGAGGCCTGTAGTTTTGTCTTTGACATGCTTCCCCTCCAAATAGTAGATATTGTCTACCTCCTCCTGGACAAAGACAAGTCTTGTGCACAAATTGTTCTATTTTGGAGGCAGTGTGGCTCAGTGGTTAGGGCACTTGCCTTGAGATCTGGAGATCCTGGGTTCAAGACCCACTCTGACCATTGTTGAATTTGACCTTGGTAGTCCCTGGTTCAACTTCTCAGCTGCAAATGTAAATAGCCAACTAGTTTACCTCCAGCCAGTTGGGATTTCTAACAGTTGTTGTTGTTGTTGTTGTTGTTCTCTTCCGTCGTTTCGTTGTGTTTCATTGGCCCTGAAAAGCCCCTATGAGGAGCGGTCAATTAAGTATGTATTGCATTGTACTGTATTGTTGTTTCCATTGACTGCCCTTGATGCTTTGTGAAGAAGTTCATTGGTAAACAACACAGAGCCACTTCCTACAAAGTCAAATTGTTGGAGTGCTTCATCATGCCTCCCTCCGTTTGGTCCTCCTTGCCTTTTCACCACCAGATCAGCCTGGTTACTGTCCTGGCCTTTGCATGACCATGTCCACCTCAAACAAGGAACGTGACCTTCCAAGAATCTCACTATTATTTATGACGTTAAGCGCTGCCTTAGCTCTGTCACCATCGCTTGTGATGGAGTTCTTGGGGTCAAACACTTTCAACCATTTGTTTGTTCCAGCTGTTGAAACAATCTTCATGCACAGATCCATCCTGGATGGCCTCCTCACTGCCCTTCACATCAAGCTGAACCATCCATCTTGCCATCGGTTCCAGATGGTACTTATTTCCCATGTGACATCCGCCTACCACACCTGTGCCTCCCTAAACCTCGTTTCTGACCTCCGTGGTTTCACAATCTTCCAATGATCCGTCTGAGGCTGCAGGTGTCTCCTTCGCCACTGACATGATCTGGTGAAACCATCAACTAATCTTAGTCCTTTGAGAAACAAGAAACCCTCGGAGATGCACTCACACAATTAATTGTTGGTTTGTATCCACTCGAGGCTCCAAGAGCAGTTATACTCTTAGGTCCTGTGCCTGACTTGTTTTTCTCTGTGCAACAATGACACTCTTAACCCTCTGAACATCACACTTGAGGTTGTCCTGTTAAGAACCACAAGGTTCCCTGTCACCGAGAATGCCGACCATGAACTTGAAGAGAAGCTTATGTGATAAGAATCGGTGGATGACCTGTAACCCAAGTTGGCCTATCATCTTGCGAATTGTGGACACAACGTAATTACGAACACTGTTGCCATTGTCTGACTACCACCTCGTACTTGACAAACCTAATACAAACCTCCTTCCAGTAACCATGCCTATAGCGAGACGTCAAATGAGGTCTGTGGTTTTGTCTTTGACATGCTTCCCCTCCAAATAGTAGATATTGTCTACCTCGTCCTGGACAAAGACAAGTCTTGTGCAGAAATTGTTCTATTTTGGAGGCAGTGTGGCTCAGTGGTTAGGGCACTTGCCTTGAGATCTGGAGATCCTGGGTTCACGACCCGCTCTGACCATTGTTGAATTTGACCTTGGTAGTCCCTGGTTCAACTTCTCAGCTGCAAATGTAAATAGCCAACTAGTTTACCTCCAGCCAGTTGGGATTCTTAACTGTTGTTGTTGTTGTTGTTCTCTTCTGTCGTTTCGTTGTTTCATTGGCCCTGAAAAGCCCCTATGAGGAGCGGTCAATTAAGTATGTATTGTATTGTACTGTATTGTTGTTTCCATTGACTGCCCTTGATGCTTTGTGAAGAAGTTCATTGGTAAACAACACAGAGCCACTTCCTACAAAGTCAAATTGTTGGAGTGCTACATCATGCCTCCCTCCGTTATTATGTCTATCCATGCGTCCTGGTCCTCCTGCCGTTTGTGACAATGATGACAAGCCTCCACCTGTACCTCCAGAGTTACCCCCTCTGGCATCGCCACAGCTGTCCACTGTGCCATGTGATGCCCCTGTTCGTGTCCCCTCTCCTGCTCATATACCAGAGGAGTCCGACACTTAGCTTGTGTCGTGGTCTCTGACCAAACTTTGTCCCCTCCCCGTTTCACTCCTGTGCTATCCGACCTCATATACAGCGTTTTTAGGTTTTTGACTCCCTCACCTAATGTGGGCTTTTCTTCAAGTAGTACACATGTACCTATCCTGCCAATGTTTAGTGTACATCTGATGTCAGTAAGAGGTCACCTGTACTGTTACTATTGATTTTTAGTGACATGATTATCTTTCTCTTCTTTTGTTCAGTTATGCCAGAGAGCAGTCAAGCTTCCCATCAGAGAGTTAAGAAACATTGTCAATGACATGAAAAGGAAGAAGTTAGTGCAAGAGGTTCTTCAAGATGTAGCAAAAACTAAAGTTGCTTGGTAAGTCACAGCAAAATACATTGATCCATTCCCCTCGCCCCATTGACAAGTGAAATTGTGTGGCATTAGACAGTATAATATACAATTAAGTTTCCTCTCAGGACGCTAAATGGTTAACAACATGTACATATACATGTAGGTACACTCAAACCCCAACAATTTGCCTCCAGTCCTGCCTAACTCCAGACGATTTTACTTTTCAATGGGGGGAGGAGAAGGTGTGGCACCTACAGTAAGGGGTGAATGGGGGATTGAACCATCATATTGACAGGATTCACACTACTCCTGGAATTCCTGGAAAATTCCTGGAGGTTTTAACATTTCTTCCAGTGCCCTGGAAAACTCCTTGAAGTTCAATTTTGGCATCAACTCCTGGAAAATTCCTTGAATTTATATTAGTTGTAGTATTTGTTTTTTTCTCAAAAATGGAGTTGGTAAATAAAAATGTTGAGGAGCTATAGCTTACTGATGATGAATGAGATGTTAAAAAAAGGACTGAGAAAGCTATGATAAAGGTTCTCTTCATACACTGAGAGGAAACTTGTGTATTTTTTTTTTTCAGAAAAAGTAAATAAGATTGGGACATTTTCATTCTACATACAGAAGAAAAAGAAAAATTTTTTTTTGTTCCAGACAAGAACATTGGAAGCCTGCTTTAATAGAGTCGACATGAATATTGCATACAAAGCTCCGTTAGCAGAATTGTTCATTTCTTCAAAACCTAAATCGCTTTCTCGAGTCCTTTTTGAATTTATGCTTATTCCAAAGTTCATCTTTCTCGACTCTCGACTCTCGATTGTCAAGCCTTGAAACTGGAACGTCTTGACCTTTGCGACACAAGAATCAAGTTTCAAGGATCGCATTGAGACTGTCAACTTACCTTTGAGTGGTACTGTAAGCTATTTGTTCTAAAGGAAAATTGATGTGAAATTTCCAAGTTTGGGGTCTTGGATTGTTTTTTTTATACCCTGGAAAACTCCTGGAATTTTACTGAAGTAAAGATATGATCCTCACAGTTATGGATGCAATTTTAGCAATTGTGTAGAGAAGCCTGAAAAATTTAGGACTTCAATGGGGTTTGAACCCATGACTGACCATACATGATATATGAAATGAATCATTTACTGAACTGCAGATATGAAATCAAGTAAAGCTATGATCCTCGCACTCACGGACACCAATTTAGCAATTGCATAGAGAAGCCTAAAAAATGTTTTTCAGGCTTCTATGCGCAATTGCTACATGTAAATTGCCACACATGTTACTGTGAGGATCATAGCTAGACTTGATTTCATATCCACAGTTCAATATATGATTTATTTCATATATCATTTCATTCCTGGAATTTATTATCTCCCGGTAGTATGAACCTTACAGATACATTGTATTACTTTTACTTAAACATTACTTTTACTGAAACGTTACTTTTATATCAAGTCACCAGAAATTGACCCTGGTAGAGAAATAACGCTAACGTTCGTAGCGTTGGCCCTTCGTAACGAAAGGTGGTCAATGTACAGTACCATAACAACACAGTTGAGAAACTAATAATGATAATGATAATGAAATTGTATAGCGCTAAAACTATAGGAGAATATTAAAAAGGGCTTTACATTAAATTAAATTAAATGAATAAACAATAAATTTAAAAAAAATCCTTGAAAGCTATAATAATAACAATGATATGTTACGCTACAGTAAAATCTAAGAGAAAATGAAATTCGAAAAATTCCAAACTAAATTAAAATTAAACATGTTATTCCAACAAATTAAAAGCTTTTTTGAAAAGAAATGTTTTAGGTCGCTTTTTAAAATGGCAAGGCTGCTACTTGTTTTTATAGTTAAAGGCAGCGAGTTCCATAAAACAGGTGCAGTATGAGCAAAGGCCCGATCCCCAAGTGTAGAGCAATTGACTTTTGGAATGAACAGAAAAGATTGTGCAAACGAACGAAGAGCATAATTAGTAGCTGGATTCAGGGATAAAAGATCTTTAATGTAGTAAGTCCCTCGTCCGTGCTTATGTTACCTGTCGACTTGACAATTATTGTAACTCGTTGCTCCTTGGGTCACCGAAGTATGTGATTCAGAAGCTCCAGCGCATTCAAAACTGCGCTGCACGCCTTGTAGCTGGGCAACCTAGGGCTCACTCAGCGCACATTTGCCCCGTTCTTAAGGAGTTACACTGGTTACCCATTGAGCAGCGAATTACCTTTAAAGTATTATTGTTAACCTTTAAAGCTCTCAATAATCTGGCGCCTTGGTATCTAAGTCAACTTATAGTCCCATACAACCCTTCAAGAAATCTTAGGTCAGCTGGCAAACACTTCTTAGAAGTACCGAAGGTGCGCCTGAAGAGCTATGGGGACAAGGCCTTTTCGGTTGCTGCCCCAAAACACTGGAATGAAATTCCCTTGGACATTAAATTAAGTCGGTCAGTCGATGTCTTTAAATCCAGATTGAAAACTTATCTTTTTAGACTTGTTTTGAATTGATCTTTGTTTTTAGTGCTATTGTTAGATATTAATTAGTTTGTAAAGCGATATAGAGCTTTTGTATATACCGCTATAGGAATAAAGTTGTTATTATTATTATTATTATTATTATTATTATTATTAGTATGGACTTTGGTTGTGTAGTGACTCGTAAACAAAAAGGAGCAATGCGAACTGAACTCTATACATTACTGGAAGCCAATGTAAGTCGATAAGAGCAGGTGTGATATGATCAAATTTCGCCATCTGAAAAATTACTCTAGCCGCGGCATAATCTGTACTTTCTAGAAACAATCAAGCTGACATTTAGGCAGACCAAATAGAAGTGCGTTACAGTAATCAAGGTGCAAAGATACAAAGGCATGGATCAGTGTCTCTGTAGATTGCACGGTAAGGAATTTTCTGATGTGTCTTATATTGTATAGTCCGCGAAAAGCCTTGCTACAAATCTTGCCTATGTGAACATTCATTCGCATACATGTATGAGCATCGAACCAGGACCTGAGGTTCCGGACACTTTCTAAAGGTTTAATGACGGTGTCACCAATGATGATAGATTCAATAGATGTTTTTTCAAGTTGTTGACGGGTGCCAACAATTAGAAAGTCAGTTTTCGTGTCATTGATCATTAATTGATTTCCAATAAACCAAGAGCGAACATCAGCGATGCACTTTTCAATCACAGAGACAGCGTTAATTTGGGAATGGATAGAACAAGGTTGGAAGGAGAGGTGAATCTGGGTATTGTCAGCATAACGATGGACGGGAGGGACGTGCTGAGAAATAATGTTAAAAAGGTGGGAGACATAGAGAGTAAATAAAACAGGTCCCATACAACTACCCTGGGGGACACCACAGTTCAGATTGAAGTCGTCGGAAGTCTTATCACCGACAAGTATACGTTGTTGGCAACCAGAGGGAAATGAGTCGAACCAATTTAAAGCAGTTTGGACGACTCCAAAATCCTGTTGCAAAATATTCAGAAGAATGGAATGTTCAATGGTATCAAAAGCAGCACTTAGGTCCAAAAGTACGAGAAGTGTCACTTCCTTATTATCCATACTCATTTTGATGTCATTTTGAACCTTTAATAGAGCAGTCTCTGTGAAGTGATACTTACGGAAGCTGGACTGGAATTTAGGAAGAGGGGCATTTTTCTCACAGTGGGCGAGAAGTTGTTGACGAGCAGCCTTTCCCACTACCTTGGAAATGAATGGAAGATTACTGACTGGACGGAAATTTTTGTAGACCAAATCAAGTCCAGGTTTTTTCAATAGCGGGATGACAACAGCGGGTTCTCCAATTTTCTGGAACGCAACCACTGAGAAGAGAGAGATTAACCATCTCAGTGATAGAGGGTGCTAATACATCACGACAGGAATTCACTAGCCATGTACATTTAGGAACAGGATTCAACTGACAAGAGGCATTGGAGGATTCTCGAGTAATCTTACACACTTCTATGGATAGCGAAGAAAAACTCTCCAGATTCTCCTTTGGAGTAACAGGAGCAAGTCGAGGCTCTTGAACTTGAAACTTGTCAAGATTTTCCTTTATGATTTCAATTTTTTGGACGAAGAAGGTACCAAAATCGTTTGCTAGCTTAGTGGGATCATCGTGCTCTGGAAGAGCTGTCTAAAGTGGTTCCCTGGACAAAGAATTTACCACACGAAATAGCTTGCGAGAGTCACCCGCACACTGATCAATTAGGTTTGAATAATAATTCACATGTGCAGATTTAATAAGTTCAGAGTACTGATTACGAACTTTATAGTAATTATCCCAGTCGCCAGTTTTCAAGGCTCTCTTTTCAAGGCGATGACGTTTACGGTTGAGTTGTTTAATGTCATCATTACACCACACAATCCTTGGACGATTTATCATAATCCTTGTTTTAAGCTGGGCATGCTTGTCCAAAATGTCAGTAAGGGTCATGTTAAAGCAGTCAGAGAGTGCATCAATGTTGTCCCAGTGTACCCTTGAACAAAGCATGGAAGAAGCAATATCAGCGGAGAATTCAGCTATATCAATATTTTTGAGTTTACGAAAAATTAATTCTTTGTATGATAAAGCTGGTCGCTGGAAGCCAGTAGGACACTGAATAATAAAGTGATCGGATCTGGGAAAAGTAGCTTTAGGTCAAAAGCAAGAACAACATCCGACGAACGAGTAATAATTAAAGATCCAAAGTATGACCCGATAAAATAATGAGTCGGGCTGGAGATGTGTTGCGAAAGACTAAACGTTTTCAGTAAATCCATAAATTTCTTGGTTTCATTGTCACAGAGGTCATCAAAATGAAAGTTGAACACATAACAACATTCTCTAAAAACTAAGAGAATTCATGAAAGAAAGTAGAGGTAGAAACAGGATGTAACAAAGAATATGGAGGTCGATACACTATTATATGTCTCATTGAGTGATCGTGCACTTTAACAATCCACTCAGAATATTCGAAGGACTTGTTTTCCTAAATCCCATCCACTAATGAAACGTTGACAGAGTCTCGAAACAGAATCCCAGTTCCACCACCACGGTTTTGCGATTGTCGAGAAAAATTCTTGAAGAAATAACCGGCCACAGATAACTGAGCAATACTGACGGACTCATCTTCATTTAACCAGGTCTCGGTAACGGTGCACAGGCCAATGTCATTTTCTACGATGTAATCAATAATGCTCTTGATCTTGTTTCTAACAGATCTAGAATTGAAGATTCTAGATCTGTTAGAGAAAAGTTAAGCAAAGTTAAGAAAACTTGAATGTGGATTGACGAATGAATTTTTATGAAGTGAAGAGTTAGTCAAAGTAATGTTAGAAGATAAGTGATTGTTTATAATTATTCACAGGTGTAACGACGCAGAGGTTATTTGAAGTGGATCCTTTATGCAAATTATCCCTTCCTTGGGTAACGCGTGCTTAGGAAACCAGGGATTCAATTCTGTGAATGTTTCTAACTCTCCTTTCCCTAACTAGACGGCCAGCGCAGCACCTCCTGTAGGTCGACAATAATGGCAATAAACAAGGCCGATAAGAAAATCGATGGTAGAAATCCGAATAATAAGAACCACAAAATCCAACATGGCGGGTGTCAGCATAATTCGTAGAGAATAGTTTATCACTTGTATACGAGACCAGGCCAGATATTGTAGAAATTGCAGGTAGACAGGTCAGCGAATGAATTCGTTTCTTCTGCAAGGGACCAGGATTAAGCTCAACATCCATGTGGACAGCTAACAAAGTAACATAGTTGATGCTTCTCGAAATACATTTCCATAATGTGTTTTTCTTGGCCACCGATCATTCAAATTGAATGCAAAAGTTTAAATTTTTGTGTAAACTTACATGTAATTATTTGTTTGCTTGTGCTTAGGATTGTTGCAACTCCATTTGTGGCTAGTAACATCCAAACGAAGAAAGTGAAAGAAGTACAGGATCAACTCAAACAAATGGAAAAGAAAACATTGGAGCAACAAGACCCCAAATCTCTTAGTCAAGACACACCTTTGCAAGCACCCTCCCCATCTCCTGCTACTTCAGAAGGTAAATTAATAATTTGTTTACAGTTTATTGATAACTCATTGCGGATACTTAGTACCTTGTACACCACACCGAAACCCAGAATTAACGAGATGCTTCCGTGAAGCATACACTGGGTTGCCTGTGGTACGTGTTACAGAAAATCAGAAGGCACTGAATTGTGTGGTATTGAAATACAGCATTCAAGTCTCCGAAGAATAACAAATAAAAGAGAAGCGAGAAACATTGGCTTCTGGGCTGAGATGTTGATAATTTTCAAGTTCCCTCACAACTTCTTTTCACCACAAGTGTGCCCTCCGAGCGTCTGAATGCTTTGTAACACTAAAATTCACTGATGTTAAGCCCTTTCGGGCGGGGTTAGTATTAGGATGGGAGACCAAAAACAATAAACCCCTCCCAAAACACAAGGATCTGACCGAAAATACTATGAACGCTAACAAATGCGAACTCAGCAAAGTACAGCTTTTGTTAGCTTGCTCTATGCAAAACAAATATTGATGCAAAAGCAAATAACTATTCTTACACAGTTTTTACAAAGAGCAGAAGGCAGTTTCCGGAACGGTCGATCGAGAGTAAAATATTTACGACATGAAAACAATATTTATTTTGAACCATGAATATAGAATATAAAAAGTTACGATCAGCGACAAACATTTTGGGAGATTTTTGCTACGTTCAAATAAATCGCAAAATCGAAAGTGACATGCCGGAATTCAGCGGGCGCCGTGATTAAGTTACCGCGGTATGTTTAGTCGCCAAACAGTGAAGTATCTGTGTCAAATTATGGCAAGATACCGGGTTTTTGTAAGTTTCTTTTTCTGTCAAGTGTTATAAAGTTTGACACTGAAATGAGCGAAGTCAAAACAAAGATCACAATCGCCCAACTCTTGTTTATGCAAAGTCAAAATTTACTCTCCAAGACGCGTACGACGTTATTTATCACCAGGTAATTCCATCATTTTGGAAATAGCAGCTACTTTATTATTCATCTGCGTCACAATTTTTCACTGATTTTGGGGCTCATTTTGTTGAAACTCAAGCACTCTTCCAACAGGCCTGTGAACCCTTCCTGCTTACAGAGCAATACTAAAAAACTTCTCTCATATCACATTTCAACTTTAAGCTCGAAAATTCAATACACAACATGATATTATAATTCACAAGGGCAGAAAATACCACAGAATCCTTTTCCAGCGAAAAATTTATTGAAACAAACAACATATTTGCTCTTAGAGGCGAAAACCTCTTCCTATTTCATTGCGTGCGTGAAGACAAGAAACTCAATCGTGTCAAATTACCATGTACTTCAGGTAAATACAGCTCACTTTGATTTCTGCTCGACGGGCGATAGATTGTTGTCGAAGTCCATTACTCGTCGCTTTTACGATTCCAGGGATTTGTTTTCACCGCCTGCCTAGTTTATCCAACTGACTTTCCATTATTGAGCTCCATAAGGGTATATTTTGTTTAAGATCCACTAAAACGTCATTTGCGTTACATGACTTTCGACGCCATTGCAGGTTAAGTTTATCATTCTACTGTGTCCACCAGAGAAGTCTGCGCATTTCCACTACCCTCTCTGTCCTAAGAAAATACGGACAGAAGGCTCTATGCAGAAAGACACCACTTAGCAGGGGAGTGACGGGCAAGACTTTTACCGACACGGAAAAAAAAAAAAATAATAATAATCTACCCATTTTTCGACTGGGATGCCTACGGCAACCCAGTAATTACTAATCTCACAAATAATTCATGGAAGAAAACAATTGAAGTGTTTCTGTCATTATAATTTGTGGTTATATACCTGGTGCATCATTCGCCTGATTTACGTAACGTTTTGGTTTGTTTTGATGTCTTGTGCTACAAAAACAATGGTTTAACACTTGCAAACACTGGATTTGTCTTTCAAATAAATACTGTAGTTTACAATACCAAGGTCAGTGTCGGCATATCGCATCTTCAACTTACAGAAAGTGACATGTACAGTACATTGTAATCATTACATAAAATCCTGATACAAGTAAAGGTTTAAGTTCTAATGTTATATTAATTCTAATAGTTTGGCTTGGTAAAATGAGTCTTCAAATAAGATTTTACATGTAAATATTGCTGGGATGTTTTCTTAAAACGGGAGGGAGAGGGCATGGGTATAATAAACCAGAATGAATAAACCTTAACTCATGTGTTGTTACTCTCTTGTGAAGGTCTGGATCAGAAAGAAATTAAGATTCCACCAAGGAATAAATCTATGATAGGTATGAGTGATAATTATTACTGTTAGAAGGAATTAAAATGTTGCAGATTAAAGCACCTGATTATTTTTGACTCCAGGTTTATACCACAAGGGCAAAATTAAAAGAGAGATTTCTTTTTAAACTAAAGGCAATTGCAAATCAGGTGGTGATGGTGTATTAATTTTCTAAGTACGGGTATTCCTTTCATGGCTAGAGTGCTGAGACAGGTCTTAATTTGAAATTAACTAAAAATCCTCAGTCTGTTGACTGCATTTATCTATGATGTCAAGTGCTGGCTAGTGACTGGTTGAAGTCTGTCGGATTTCGTGAAAGAAACTGGTATTTGTCTTTGCTGTTTGTAGTTAAACGAGTAACATACAGAAAACTAAGAAGGAAGCAACTTATACTCGAGTACATTGAGAACAAGAAGGTTGTTGAGGGATGCTTCCCATTTCAGAAGGTAAGGGCTTTTTAAGGTGGCTCAAACCTGAGTTTCAACAAAACCAAACCCACTATCTTCATTTTGTGAGATATTTAGGAATATCTTTATTCTGCAAGTGAATCTTGGATTGCAGGTAGAAAAGTCGAAGCGGATTAACTCGGATTGCTTACCTCGGATCCAGTGAAAACGGTTTTGTAAGCCCAAACTATTCGGCATTTGCTGCAGTTTCACTGTGATTTCTCAAGGCCTTGTCAATTTTCGTACAGTGTACATGTACGTCGATCCGAGGTGAGCAATCCGAGTTGATTCAGTCCGATTTTTGTACCTACCTCATCTAGGATATGAGATTTTTGTGATGTGCATTATATGCTCAGCTGTCCATAACATCATAAGCAATTTATCAACTGCCAAAATCCCTGGAAATTGTCCGCAAATCCATGTCTTTTTTTAGTTCCCGTTGGATGTCAGAATTGGGTGTGCATCTAATATTACATGTAGATGCCTTAATTATTTTCTGGACGTAATAAGTGAACTGTCAAACATGTCAAGTCATTGTGATTCTGGATAAAACTGTATATTAACTTATGAAATTCTGGCGAAAGCATAACTCTACAAGGAAAAATCATAATACCATGCAACTTCATTAATTCATTTCAATGAAAGGGAAGGATACCAGACGTTACCCCTATCCACCTTCAGCTGGATGTGATTGAGTAAGAGTACATTTTGATGAGGGAGGAAAAGTGGAGTACACAGAGAAAAACCCTCAGAGTCAAATTGAGATTGACTGAAACTTAACCCACAAATAACCTCGGGGCCAAGGGTTGAACCCGTGTCGCAGAGGTGGAAGGCACAGTTGATAACGGGGAAAGCCTGGTTTACACTTTGAAATATGCATAAGCTTAAACATAAGCATAAGCATAACAAAGGTCACACTTGTTACTTGTGCAAAGCATAAGTGAAGTGACAATGGGACGAGCCACGTTTCCAACTTCTATTGTTGTTACATAGAACAAGGTGATGGTGACAAGACAGAAAACGAGAAAACAGAAAGAGGTCCTGTTGGATAAGGAATATTTTCCAAAAGAGGAAAGAACAAGGACACTTTCATAATTCCTTACGGGAACTGCAACAGTTACTACAGCGGACCGATAATTTTATTTCAGGATGCTTTATCTGATTTGTCGTAAAGGAAGTGATAATTGCGAACCGCCTCAACAAGTTTCTCGTAAAAAGCGGCACCTTCAGACGCCATCTTAGGCACTATTAACTGGACTATCCAGTGGCATCAAAAACAGCTGACACCTTGGTGTTATGCTTATGTTTATGTTGCACGCGGTTTACACATAGTACAGTTATGGACATGATTAAAGACTTAAGGTGGGCCACGCTGGAAACGAGAAGAAGGCAGGCTAGATTAACGCTCATGTATAAACTAACTCATGGTCTTATTGATATCGATACCCGAAACATCCACATCCTGAGAGTCGTACGAGGGGAACCCATCAATTTAAATTTCGCGTGCCATATGCAAGTAAAGACGTTTTTAAATTTTCGTTTTTTCGAAAAACTATAACGGACTGGAACTGCCTCCCTGAGGCTATTGTTTCATCCTCCTCCTTAGAAACCTTCAAATATAGGTAAACAGCTTTTCTTAAAATAGTTATATTTAGTTTAATATAGTTTTCTTTATTTAAATTTTTAAATCATCATTTTATATATTGATATTTGTTTTTTTTTTATGGTTGGTGTGATAACCGAACGGTTCTTACCGACCTAATAAATGTAAATGTAAAATAATGTTATTAATGTGACATAAGCATAAGCATAAGAAAATGGAAACGATTCCTTTTTCGTTTGCTTATGCTTAAGTCACTCCTGGTTTATAAAGCTCATGCTTATGCTTATGTCGCAGTGTAAACCATCTAGGCTTAAGCCGCCCCGATTCTCCTCAATATGTACATGTAATATCCCCTCATATGTCATATGTTTCAGGACATAATGTCTAGTGAGTTAGAAGAAGGACAGGAAGGAAAAATTGACAGGAAAGTTGTGTACAGGTAATGAATGTAGCAGGGTTGGCACCGGGCTGTCATACGGGAGGTCGTGAGTTCAACTCCGGCCAGACCAACACTCAGGGTCTTTAAATAACTGAGGAGAAAGTGTTGCCTTTGCAATTACATCTGCAAATGGTTAGACTCTTTAGTCTTCTCGGATAAGGACGATAAGCCGGAGGTCCCGTCTCACAACTCTTCAATGTTCATAATCCTGTGGGACATAAAAGAACCCGCACACTTGTCGTAAAGAGTAGGGCATGTAGTTCCCGGTGTCGTGGTCTGTCTTCTATTGTGTATTATGGTTGGGAGGGTAAATGCTCGGAGATATTAGCTACCCCAAGCTACTCTACAAATCCGAGGGTAAATAAAGATATATGATATATGATATGAATTGTAACTATACACTGTAATTACTCTGCCTTATTATTCTAGGTACATGTATGGACTAAATGCTTTTAGATTATGGCCTGCTTAATAATATTATTTAAAAGCTACAATCAGCGACAAAATTGTTGACACATTGACCATTTCTACCCCCTATGCCACATTTCTTCTATCTTTTAGCCTTCTTAGGTAGCCCAATTCGCCCCCTTCCCCCCACACAATGTTGTAGCGAGATTCCCAAGATATTTAAGTACGAATAGACAACATTGAATGGGGGAGGGGGGGGTCTTATCAATAATTTGGAGCATGATTCAAATTAGAGTGTTATTTTACACTTAAAAGGAACTGTTTAAACACAATGTGTCAACTAATTTTGTCGCTGATTGTAGGTTTGATACAAGATCTTGAATTTCAATGCTACTCAATTACGTACAACAATGTTGTTTTGTGGGGCCAATACTGTGAGTTAGAGTTCCTTGTTTTTAACCATTCCATGTTAAGACTCTCATAAATTGAAGTGGAAAAAATTGGGCATTGACTTTAAAGGTATTGTTACTGAGATGTCAGGGCACTTGCCTCAACATTTGGAAAATCCCTGCCTCAAGACCCATTCTTGGTACAGTGTTTACTGGTGTTCTTGGTACAGTGTAGTCCCTGGTTCAACTTTTCAGCTGCACAGCCAACTGGTATGCTCGCATCCAGTTGGGATTCTTAAAAAAAATGTTTTGTTCTCTTTATCATTAGGGTTTAGATCAGAAAATGAGGATGACTACAAGTATGAGTTTTCTGTGCTGATCATGCGCATGACGTTTGGAGGCCAACATTTTTCGAAGTGCGCATGCTCAGAACGGAAAACTTGTACCCATAGTCGTCCTCGTCCTCAAATTTAAAGTTCCCTGTGGATGTTCCATCGAGGCTGAGATGCTCGTTATGGGAAGTGGTCAATAATAACGATAACGATAACGATAACGATAACGATAACGATAACGATAACGATAATTACTATTATTATTATTAGAAAGTAATTACATATTTGTTTAATATCACCTCAAAGTTGGATAAAAGATGTATTTTAACCCATTGACACCTGAACTGACCCGGACCACTCCCGTTGATGAGTAACACTGTCTGCCGTCAGACAGAGTAAAATCTGTTTAAGTGCCCCTGTCACCAAAAAATCAATTCTTATATTTCTTTGGATTTCAAAACTATGTTAACTTAACACTGAGCGACCAACGTTTTAAGCCTTAAGTTAAAAAAGATACCTGTTTATTTTAACTGCAATTTTGCAATTTAATGGTCCACCATTACTAACTTTAAATCTTGGGAGAGCTGGATCGAGGGAACAATGACGTCAAAGGCTCACTAGTTTAAGAATGCATTGTGTGTGTACGCTGCAGAATTAATATGCAGCATGGGAGTTTTGGGCTTTCAGACTTAAAACCCGTGTTTTGCATATATAATAAGCTGCAATCACACTCCTAGGAGTCAATGGGTTAAATTAGCCGATCATATTATTTTACAACCCATTTAATAGTAATGTTACTTGAATGTGTGATTGACCTATTGATATTGTATTGTCATATTTTGACACTAACAATCTGGGGTTTCTCTCAATAAATTAGGTTTCTTGAAGAATGTATTGCAGAGGGATTGATCAAGAAACTGTCAAGTGTTGTTAACCATGAACTTGTGACGCAAAAGGTTGGTATAGTATTTGCATTTTAAGTATATGAGAGCAAATTGTGGCAGTATGTTACAAACCAAGGAAAAAAATTGTTTAAAATGAGGCATTCTGTTGTTGAAACTGAACAATTAGCTGGTTTTCAGTGGCCTGACAAGCAAGTCTTTCTTTTTTTGCTACTTTTAAGCAAGTGTACCACCTGTAGGTAATTGCAAAGTATACGGTAAATAATAGAGTAATATCGAAATCTTCAAAAACAAAACGGCTTTCTTTAATCTGTCAAGCATTAAAAAAGGCCGTTTTGTTTTTTGAATATTTCGACATCACTGCTGTTGTCACGACCTTTGGCAACAATTACAAGAAGTGGTCATACACTGATCAATAACCGAACAATGAAGGGGATTGGTTGGATACCAGGTTGACGTCACAGACTGCTTTGCAATAAGATAGATGGTTTTCAATCACGTGATGAGACAACCATGTTGGTGCATAAAACAATAGCAAATTATGGCTCAACTTTTGCATTATAATAGACACCCTATTGTTCTGTGCACCAACATGGCTGCTGTAACGTCAGGTGAAAACTATCTATACATGTAGTTCTTTAAAACAGCAAATTAATTTTGCAATGTCAACGTGGTATCACCCATTTCCCTTCATTGCTTGGTTATTGATCAAAGTGTGACCATTTTTAACGTCTTTCAAACGCAATAAAAAAGTTAAATTTCATGATAAAAGGATTTCAAAAACTACACGATTTCAGAGAATAAATAAAGTGGAAAAGTTTTTTGAGGTGATAGGCACTTTAAGATACAGCGTTCTCTTGTGCTTTATGCACCTGGTCAGTAGAGTCACAGTGTAGTCACATACATCATGTTCCTCCATCAAGGGACCTGTTTATGTTTCACGTTGCTACTGTTTATCTACATGGATATTGTCATTCTCATCACCAGAGCCTCGGATCGACCCAAGGCACTGGGAAACTCTGTGTAGGAGAACATTCGCCATAGGGTTCTTACAACCAAAATTTGGCTATTTGGGCATTACAGTGCCTGCTCACTCCTAGTGCTAACATGAATGCACCAAGTAGAGACGCTTTTGATTGTTCTTCACGAAAACCAACGAGAAGACACTTCGTCACAGGGTTCCCCAGAGGTCTTGTGAAGAGAAGAACTCTGGGGTCGAGATTGGGATCTTGTGTACAGTTCCCACCCTAATTACCGGTAATAGTTCTGAATCAGTTGGTAAATTAAATGTGAGCCCCACTGTAGTTTCTAGGGTGTCTGGCCCCAGGAGACCTCGAGCGAGTATTTAGTATGCAGGTATTTAATATTTAGGATGAGAAATTAGCATAAGGACATTGGACAAGTAGAAGTAAAAAGGACAGTAAATTAAGCGGCAAAAGATTATACAGAATAAATGGGAGAACTCGATGTTACAGCTGAATACAACACCCACCGTGATCTTAATTAGAAGTCCAGAAATGCTGGTAGTAAGATGCAAGGTCAATTTGGATAAACATGGCAGTGTCCTTGTCTAGTCTCCAACTACCTATTCAGAACAACACAGTTAACGTTATTATTAGGATTATCCTGAGGGTTTATTTTCATGAAATGGAGGAGTCATGATAATTATTAGGACACCAAGGTGATATTTCTAGTGACGGTAGTGACATGAAAATTGCAGAGAGGGGTGACATTTGGCACTAGGACCCTGCATCTCATTAGTCTGCGTTATTTTCTGGACTTGGTCGACTTAATCAGTTGTGTAGTTGTAATAACAGTTCCAGCGTCACCAAGGTTGAGTTGTTTTTAACAGGGCCTTTTCCATAGTGTGGAGAGGAAACTCTTGTAATGATATTTTGGTGCAAGGCTTTTGTCCATGGAGACATGGACAATAATCGCCTCATGTCTGACTCAAAGCCCGCGATATTCTGAGCTAACAGTAGTCTTTGTCTATGCAATTCATGTATTAAATGATTGTTCAGTCTTAGATATTGTTTTTAGTGTTCTGATTTGGCTCACTCGATC